>NC_137982.1:5003878-5244425 GCF_963924665.1 Micromys minutus | reverse complement strand
ATTTGCAGCAGAGTGCGGAGACTGGGCGTCACACCCTGCACTGTCAGAACAGATACTCAGGAAACACTGCCTTGAGGAGCAGGGCACTCTGGGTTCACAGATCCACTCACTGGAATGCCACTTCAGCATGATCTGAGGGGTACCAGGCTCTTCGAGACCTTCTCCCAGCCAAGCCTTTCCCACCTCTCTCTCTCCAGAAAGCCTTCCCCCTGCCTCCCTGTGTACTTGTGAGATTACCATCTTCACACTCAAAAGCAGTTCTTTCATAAGGGACCTGTTACCACTTACTGATCTTTTTTTAAAAATACATTTTTTTTTTTGCCACACTTGGTAGTATACACCTTTGATACCATCTCTTGGGAGGAAGATAGATCTCTAAGTTTGAGGCCAGCCTAATCTACAAAGCAAATTCCACAACAGCCAGGGCTACACAGAGAAACCCCTCAAAAAGACAAAAACAATACAAATAAAATAAAATAAAAAATATTTTTGGGGGCTGCAGAGATGGCCCAGAGGTTAAGAACACTGTCAGCTCTTTCAGAGGTCCCGAGTTCTATTCCCAGCAACCATGTGGTGACTCACATCCATCTCTAATGTAGTCTTGTGTTCTCTTCTGCCTGAAAGCAAATATGCAGGCAGAACACTGTGCACATAATAAATTAATAAATCTTTTTTTAAAGATTTATTTATTCATTTTATGTATATGAGTGCAATGTAGCCAGCTGTCTTCAGACACACCAGAAGAGGGCATCGGATCTCATTACAGATGGTTGTGAGCCACCATGTGGTTGCTGGGAATTAAACTAAGGACCTTTGGAAGGGCAGTCAGTGCTCTTAACCACTGAGCAATCTCTCCAGCCCAAATTAAATCTTATACAGTGTATTTTGATCCACATTTACTCTTAACTCCTTTCTCTGACTCCTCCAAGATCCACCTCCTCCTCTCCCCAACTTTGTGTCTTGTTTTTAATAATCTGCAGTGTACATCTGGGCTTCCAAGACTTCTAGGCATGGGGTCATTAGTGGGAGACTTACTGAGCTCCTAATTTTCTCAGCAGCAGCCCCCCTAGCAGGGATCCTCTCAGAGCACTTCCCTTATAAGACCATAACACATGGAAGGATGTGCTTCATGCAGAAGGAATGACAGACAGGAAAAGAAACTAAAGGTATAAGCACTGCCAAGTGGACAGGATAGAAGATTGTTTACTTTTTCACAACATCCAGTGGAGGACTACTCTTGAGAGACACAGACACTGCCAATCCCATGGGAATCAGAGGAAGTACTTCCTCCCCATGGGGTTGCAGGCAGCTGTGGGAAGGCTGAGGGAGGCTTGGGTCTCTTTCCCCACTTACCAATGTGCAGTCTGAAGGCGTGCTTCCGTTTTAGGTTGGTGATCAGAGACCTTTCCTCTGGGTATCTGTCTGTGTACAGCAGCTTGTCTGCACTCTCAATTCCAGTCAGAGACAAGAAATCTTGCACATTTTTCTCTATTTGTTTATTTTCTTTAGCAGAAAATTTGCCAAATCTAATAGCCACACCTAGAGTTGGAGTGAAGGAGTAGGGACAAGCATTAAAGTGCAGACTATCAATAATAAAAGCAATATAAGCAAATCCACATCATTCATTTCCCCACCCCCGTGGTGTGTGTGTGTGTGTGTGTGTGTGTGTGAGTGTGTGTGTGTGTGTGTGTATATGTGCGAGTGTGTAGACATGTATGGAGACTGCAGGTCAACTTCAGGTGTCGTCCTTAGATCCATCTTTTTTGGTGGAAGGCTCTCTTGTTGACCAAGTAGGCTAGGCTGGCTGGGCAGCAAGCCCCAAGGATCTTCTGGTCTCTACCTCCCCAGTGTTAGCGTTACAGTCACATGCCACCAGGCCCAGCTTTGTTACATGGCTTCTGGGAACAAAACTCAGGTCACGTTTGTGCAACAAGAAGTTTACCGACTAAGCATCTCCTGAGCCCACAAGGAAACCTATAGTATTTGGATCGGCTGGGATCAGCCCACTGGGCAGGAGCAGCCTGCTGGGAGCTAGAAGTCCTGGCAGCCTCATGATTGAATGTGAGGGGTATTCAGCAAAGGGGCCCCCAAGATACTGCTCTGTAACTGTGTCTGTGTGAGGTGCTTGGGTGTATTATTTAACCTGTTTGTTTCTAATCTGAAAATGCTTTGGTTCCTTACTCAATGCACAATACATACTTGTGTGAAAGAACACTTATGCCGTACACTATCATGTATGATAACTACATGCAATGAGAAAACATTTTTAACATTCCTCAGCCAGCAATGGCTCAGTAAGTACTGCTCAATTGTGGCACATGGTTTTAGATCTATAGCTTCTAAGATCCCTTTTTCAAGACAGGGCTTCTCTGTGTTGCCTTGGCTCTCCTGGAACTAGACTGGTAGACCAGACTCCCCTCAGATTTATAGAGATCTGCCTGCCTGCCTGCTTCTCAAGTGCTGGGATTACAGGTGAGCTCCGCCATACCCAACTTTAAGATCTTTTTAAAGGACGTTTCTCTATCAGTTCAAGTCACTCAAAAGCAGCACACTGGAAAGCTTACCTTGTGCCTTAAATTCTTTGAAGCGCCCTAGGTCATCTCGATACATGCGTCTGATGGTAGTGGCCGCCCTTTCCTGTATGTCAGGAATGAACTCTTGGAGCTGCCTCACTGCAGTGCCCAGATCCACATCTGATTCATCAGAATCTCTCCTGTCCTCAAATACGGATCTTGTTACAGCATTGCTAGCTGACTCCAAATTGCTTTCTTCTTCTTGGGTATGTTCTAACCTAAGGGGGAAACTGGGTTACCAGCAAGTCATCTCTCCAGCTAATACCTTTTAACTCTTCCTGAATGGGTCTCAGTCTAGAAAAGTACTGAAGTTAAACTGCACCGTGGAGGGAGCCATTCATTCAATAATTTTCAAATTCTTTATATGCACTCTGATTAGATTAGATGTGCGTGTTTGTGTGTGTGTGTGCATGTGTGTACAGGAGGTAACACGATTCTACCAGTTAGTGCTAATTTATGTGCTACTTCTCAACCTTGGTTCCAGGAAATAAAGCCCTTCTGATCTCTACAGGACACCCCACCCCCACCCCATAAGTTGAGTTGTAGAATACACTGGCTCTTTACTGGTTAGCTGTGTTTTCCCAGCTATGGCTGTTCCTGCTGCACAGGCCTCATTTCTCTCTCGGTTTCTTTTTTTTTTTTTTTCAGAGCTGAGGACCGAACCCAGGGCCTTGAGCTTGCTAGGCAAGCGCTCTACCACTGAGCTAAATCCCCAAACCCACCCCCTCCCTCCCTCCCTCCTCCTCCCTCCCTCCCTCCCTCCCTCCCTCCCTCCCTCCCTCCCTCCCTCCCTCCCTCCCTCTCTCTCTCTCTCTCTCTCTCTCTCTCTCTCTCTCTCTCTCGGTTTCTTATGTATCCATCCCAATTGCTTTTCCCAGTTCTCCAGCAGATGGCAGAATCTGCCTGCTTAATATGTTCAGGCACAACACCAGTGAGTCTGTCAGACTGGAAACCACACCCTCTAGTCTATTTGTGAACAGGTTAGTGACTTTCCTAAGATCAATGTGCTGACAATGTCCCAGTGAGAACAGTATGAATGGAATGGCTCATACATGTTGTCAATACCATCCACGTGACACTTAACATTTAGCAACCACGTAAAACTATTCAAAACCATAACTACCGAACAAACACAAAAAGTTTACTAAGCAAAAAGTAAGAAAAATAAGAAAAATCTGTCCCGGGTCCAGGATCTGCAAGTGTGTGTGTGTGTGGGGGGGGGGGGGAGTGGACTGATACAGCAAGAGACAAATAACCACAGGTACCTTCCTCACGTACTCCGCAGAATCCCCAGTACATGGTCCTTATGTCCATACACACTGTCAGATCAGCTATGGGGGCTGGGAAATCTTAAAATAGCTCAAACTTATATAGAATAGGGGGCTGGAGAGATGGCTCAGTGGTTAAGAGCCCTGACTGCTCTTCCAGAGGTTCTGAGTTCAATTCCCAGCAACCACATGGTAGCTCACAACCATCTGTAATGGGGTCTGATGCCCTCTTATGGGAAGACAGCTACAGAGTGTACTCACATACTTAAAAGAAATAAATCTTTAAAAAAAAATTAGGTAGAATAGACCTCAGTGAAAATCTAATTTAACTGTCTTCATTTACATATGAAGACATTCAGCTATCTGCTCAATTAAGACTGTCACACTAGAGATTTCTGTCAGTCTCATATGCATACAGAAGACACACCCATTCCCACCTCACCTCTGCATCTCTTCCCTGTGCTTCCCGGTGGAACAAGCCTGGGCTTCTGCCTCCGCTGGCCTGTGGTCCACATCCTCTTCCCTCAAAGTACCACTGCCTTCTGGTGAGCCCATGAGGGCATTCTCAGCCTTGCTGTCTAGCACTGAGGCACTGTCACGAGAGGTGGCAAGAGCTACGGATTTGTGCTTCTTTTTCTTGGACTTTTTCCTGAGACTGTGGGATTCTTTGATGCTCTCATCCTCTTCTTCAGCCGCATCTGCTCCTCCGTGATGTGTGCTATCAAGACTCTCAGAGATAGTCTCCGGGCTATCAAGGCTCTCAGGGACGATCTCCAGTTCCTGGTTCCCGAACACTTTTTTTTTAGACTTCTTTTTACAAAGCACTGCTACTTCTGTGCCTTTGCCTTCTAGATCCACAGAAGACAAGGACTCTGACTGGGGCAGGGAGATACTCTCAGGCTGGCCTCCCTGGACAGCATCCTGGGGTGCAATTTTCTGGGGGTGCTTCTGGTTCTCTTTGCTCCTGGCATCACTGTGCAGCTCTCGACAGTCGTGTTTCTGGGGTTCAGCAGTGGGCAGCTCTTCTGTCTCACCCACTTTTGCTGACCTTTTTCCCTTGCTCATATCAACATAAACAATATCCACATCCTTTCTAGACGTCTCTAGCAGGTTCTCCATGTTTTCTTTATCTACAAGGATGATCCCAGTTTCCACATCCACCTCCCAGACACTAGTCTTTTTCTTTTTGTGGGCAGAAGTAGTTTTTTTAGCTTTACGGAAGGTTTCTGAATTTTTCAGAGGGGAAGAAGTAAGCTGCTGGGACTTTTTCTTCTTCTTCCTCTTGGCTTTCTGAGGCTGTTCACTCTCCACGCTCCCTTGGGCTGGCATCTGGGACTCCCTCTTCCTCTTCCCCAGCACAGATACTACAGGCTGCTCACTCTCCACACTATCTAGGGCTGGCGTCTGGGACTCCCTCCTCCTCTTCCCCAGCACAGACACTACAGGCTGTTCACTCTCCACACTATCTAGGGCTGGTGTCTGGGACTCCCTCCTCTTCTTCCTCTTGGCTTTCTGAGGCTGCTCACTCTCCAAGTTTGGCTGGGCTGGTGTCTGGGACTCCCTCCTCTTCTTCCCCAGTACAGACACCTGAGGCTGCTCACTCTCCACGTGTTGAGAGGGCCATTTCTGAGGTCTTTTTTCAGACCATTTCTTTTTCTTGTACAAAGTTGCAGTGTGGGTCTTAAATCTGCTTGTGCCTCCTTCCATCCTGTTCCTTTAGGAAAATGTGACAGCATTGATTTATTTTGTCATTTTAAACATCAGTGGGGGGCAGGGGTAATAGCACAGCCAAACACATGCACATACAAACACACACACACCCTCCCAAGTTCACAAGAAATAACACTGTCCTGCAAAGCCTAGGGCCACACACCACTTACAGACTCATCTTTTGTGATGTGTTTCAATAAATATTCAATTAAAGGCTTATCTCTTTATTGGCCTCTGCAGTCTCACTCTGTGGATGCCACTCTAGTGTGGAGCCGAGCACACGAACTCTGTCACTCAGTCCACGAGCTACACCCTCCATGAGATTCCCTTCCCAGGTGGTTCACTCCGCTCGCCCTGGTGCTTCTGTCCTGGGTAGATATGACTGCTCCAGTGTGTTTCTTTACTCCACCACTCTGCAAAAACATGACTCTAAGGCCTGACAGCTTTTTATGTAGGTTTATATATTAGATTCTCAATCCATAAATCCTCTACACAATAAGATTACATCCAATGGACAAAGACACAAACTGCCCTTCTATAAGAGATAAAAAGACCTATAGAATCCCTTAAGAATATTCATATCTACCTATCGCCAATTATGGCCACCAGGATCCAGGTCTGCTTTCTCCAGTTCCATCTTGATTTCTCCCTCAATATCTGCTCTTCGTTTTCCTACCTTTTCTCTGCCTACCTCTCCACTGTCCAATCATGTATCACCTTAACATCAATCCACAATGTGTACTTGCTATGGTTCCCCCAACATGCCTAGTCCTTTCCTGGCTCTCTGTAGGGTCTCTGCTGCCCATCCCCCCCACACCCTGCACCCACTACCCCCAGTCTACTAGTTGCTGTTGAGGGTCCCTTGCCTGACTGTGAGCTTAGGTAGGAGACTGCTGTGCTTTGTTTACTGAAACAAGGTCTTGCTATGGAGCCAAGGTTGGCCCTCACCCTGGCTGAAGTTCTCCCATCTCAGTCTCCTCAGTCCCAGGACTACCAGCATGCATCACAACACTGGGTGGAAGGTCACTTCTTTAGGAAAGTCTACTCTCTACTGGCTAGCTTTCCTAGTATCAGAAGGTGCTATGTGGGCTGCTGGGTAGAAAAAAAATCACAATCTTACACAGCTATGAGTCCTGTGGACTAAAATGAGCAGCATGGCAAATTATGCCTATGGCTGCAACAGTGGCATTAACTGTCTTTAGGCTAACCTGGCACAGCATCATTGTATCTACATTGTATCATCTCTGTATCCTCTGGACCACAGCATCACTGTATCTACACTGTATCCTCTGGACCACAGCATCACTGTATCTACACTGTATCATCTCTGTATATTCTGAACCACAGACCAGGGGGCAGCTTGCAGACTGCACCACACAAGCTTCTTTGTGCAGTGGAAAGAAGGTGATTGATGCAGAAACTCACAACCAGTCAAGGGACAGAGAACAAGTGTCAGTGGAGTTGCTCAGTCACAAACTAACATCCAGATCTCCTGCCCACCCTCCAAGGCTCAGTGATCATCTCAGAAGGGGAAAGAGTTTAAGAGCTAAAGGCTGGAGGAACTGGAGTAAAACATGTCTTCTGGACATGATAGGGCCACTGTGTTCATATGTCTGCATCTGCCTGCAAGAGATTAAGCCAGTCAATATTCAAACGTGGAGGGGAAGGGGCTAATGAGCTCCCACTCCTAACTGAGGTGATACAGGCTTCTGGGGAAGAGAGAGTCAGTCTTCTCTAGGGTATGATCCCTGGTAGGTTGGCAAGGCTCCAGAGTCTGGCCCCATACCCAGAGCACAACCTTGACTAGATGGGTTATTTTTAAAATCGAAAGAGGCCCTGAAATAGTGGAGACGAAAGGGAAGTGGGGTGGATCTAGGAGCTGGGGAAGCAGTGGATGGATCTGATTAAACTACATACTATGAAATCCTAGAACACAAGCCATCAGTTTACAAAGGAAAGCTTCCTTTTCTCGTTCTCTGTGGCAATCTGTGCTTTTCTGAAGCACTTATTGTTGGCATTAGGATAGCCCCTTCCTCCAGCAATGGCTCCACCCACAGGTGACAGGAACCTAGCACATCAATTGCCATGGAAACAGCCAAAGCATTCCCAGAAGACATCAGTTCTGAATCCCATCTCCACCTGGGAGCAAGTGATGTCACTACCCCTACAAAAGACCGAAACCCCTCCTCCTCTCTCTCTCCTTTTTCTTTTCTTCTCTTCGCCCGGCCTTGACCCCTGCCCCATCCTGCTCTATTAAAACCTCTCCACGTGGAATCGTGTTTGGTGTGGTCTGTCTGGGCCTGGGCGAGAAATCTAATTAACAGCACTTATAACTTGAAAATTAGCAATCAGGTACTCAGTCATTCAACATCTATCTCCTCAGCTGACATACTCAGATCCCACAAAGGAGGGTAGTTTGTGGACTGCTCCATTTCCACAGCCTGGAGGCCCTGACTCAGCTCTTCATTAGGGAGAAGCAAGTCTCATCTTGACATCACTACGTATCCCCAGACCTCATGCAGGATCAATGGCCTCTGACAAAGAGGACAGATGAGCCTTGTTAGGGACCAGCAAAACAAGAAAACTCCATAAATTTATAGTTGCGCATACCTGGAACCTAGCACTAAGAAGTAGAGGCAGGAGGATCCTTCTCAGCTACACAGTAAGATTGAGGCCAGCTTGGGAGACTGAGACCCTGACTCAGACCCTCCTCCCCAGGGCATAAAGGATTACATACAAACATTTCATATTCCTCTCCTCAATCTGAGGTGCTTCTGGGTCCAAATATTTAGAGTAAACCCTTGACTAGGTGATATATTTATATGGCTCAAAACAGTACACCCCTCCCAACTCCCCAGAGAATTTCTCTGTGTAACCCTGGCTGTCCTAAAACTCTCCCTCTATAGACTAGGCAGGCCTTGAACTCACAGATATACAACTGTTTCTGTTTCCTCAGAGACAGGATGAAAGGCGTATACCACCACACCCAGCCAAAAACAGTGTATTATATTTCTTCTCAGTAAGCTCTGACTGTAGTTTCTGATTTACTTCCTCTGGATCTTTCTCTTGTACCAGCGGCTGCCAAGCACCTTTCCTAAAGAAGGTAGCTAACTTACCTGCATAGTGCATGGCAGCTGTAAGGACTGTGTTTAGGAGAGAAGCCATGAAAGAACACTTGAACTCTCACCTACAAGGCAGGCCCTTCACCTTCCATGGGGGTACCAGAGCTGTTTTGGACCTTCCTCCCTCACAAATATCTCCCAGCTGGGAAGTGCTACCTAGGGAAGCAGGGGACCCTTTCAAAGATTTTTCAAGGTCTCAGCTGACACAGCAGCGGTGCACAAGGGCTAAGGATCTAAGACAGTCTTATGCAATCACTGTAGCCCCAGCACCTAATCTGGTTCTGCTCTCAGTTAATTTTCTTTCTTTCTTTTTTCTTTCTTTGCATGAATTAATGCTTTCTCTTTAGCTGATCCTTCGCTACTAAGAACAGAGGGGAAACCCGTAAGTGGGTAGATGGGCTGTGTTCTAATCATGGCTGGAAACAAAACACCATCCAGAACCAGTTGTTTCTTTAGATCTGGAGTGTCCCCTAGGGTCGCTAATAGCCAGATGAAGTTATTGAGCACGTGAAATGGGGCGAAGCCAAGTTGTAAAACTAAAACAGATATGCTAGCAAGCTGTCTCTTCACTCAGCACCGTCCCGGTGCCACCCTAGTTCCTGACCCTTCCAGGAGCCATCATTAGGAGTGGTTTCCTTATTTTCCTCCACAGCCATACAGTTACAGCACATTTAGTTACTGTTTTATTGGTTGTTTTGCTTTTGGTGTTTTTAAGCTGTTGGCCTCTTTTGAGGGTCCCAGATAAATTTTTGCCATGGGGTGAGGTTCCTTCAGTAACAATTACAACCACCTTTCCTGAACCTTACTTTTGGTTAAAAAAAATATATTTTGTGTGTATTAATGTACTTCCTGTGTGCTGGGTGCTCGCGGAGGCCCACCTGGAACTTAAGTCATAGATGGGTGTGATTCACTATTCAGATCCGGATGCTGGGAACCAGGCCCAAGTCTTCCACACAAGCAACAAGTGCTCTTAGGCACTGAACCATCTCTCCACTCCCTTACCCGCTCTTGAGGAACTGGAGGGATTTATGCTGAGACGCTTAATTATTTATCCTTACTAAATAGGCAGGAGAAAAGGTGTAAGTGGGGAAGCTAGGAGTTCAAATTCGGGTCCTGCAAGTTTTTTAACTCTGAGCCATCTCCTAACCCTCAATTATTTATCTGTCATTTTTCCACATAAAATCAGCCTTTCAGACATAACCTGACCCATGCCGCTCATTTCCTTGCATCCTCTGTCCTAGGAAGGAACAATGTTCCGATTTTCTACGAGAGATCTCCATGCCTTGATGCTCGGTGACTAGCCTCGGTGCGAAAGCCACTTTATCAAGGTACTGTCACGGACTCCAAACTTCCACCATCCCTCCCGCACAGACTTTCCAGACAGACAGCCCGGCGGCTAACGAACGGAAACCACCTATCCCCACTTCCGGCCTCACGCAGCTCCGCTCACCACCCCAGATTCTGACTGACCCTTCTCTGCCCCGGGGCGGCGACCCGAGGAACGTACTAGAAGGATCCCGCAGGCCGTGGCCTGGGTCCCAAGACCCCACTGCCCCCGGCGGCGAGGAACAGGCAGATCCGCCTCAGGCCGCAGCCTCACTTGGAACGAGGCCACAGCGCAGTCGCGCGCCACACTTAGGGGCAGAAACTCAACGAAAACTCGCCCAACCTACCCCGTGATATGTACCACTCGTCTTCGAATCCGGAAGTATTGTGAGGCGGAAGTACTGTACTGGCTTCCGGCCTGCTGCGCATCCGGCTGCCATAGTAACATGGCGGCGCGCAAGGATTGGACGCATGCGCAGTTGCCTATCTGTGGTCCTGACGCTCGGTATGGGAGAAAAGGTGTGCCCTTCTAATTAAATAAGCCAGGCAAATCCCAGCCGTCCAGAAGCAGAGGCAGGTGTATGTGAGTTCGAACCAAACCTGATCTACATAGCGTATTTGATACCAGTCTATACAGTAAGATCCTGTCTTTAAAAAAAAAAAAAAAAAAAAAACCTCTAAAACTTAGTTTATAAAAAAAAGCAACTGGGCGATGGTGGCACCCGCCTTTAATCCCAGCACTTGGAGGCAGAGGCAGGCAGATCTCTGAGTTCGAGGTTCGGTCCAGGACAGCCAAGGCTACACAGAGAAACCTCATCTCAAAAAGCAAGAGAAAAAAACAGTAATTGGACCATCAAATTATCAAATTACAGCTAAAATCTGTATCACCAGAACATTAAACTTTCTGTGTGGTGGTCATAAAAGTTGAATGCTTTTCTCCTGTTGGCTTGAGACAGGGTCTTATGTAGCATAGGGTGCCCTCAAGCTCATCATGAATTTATCATTTCGCCTCTACTCTCAGTACTCAGATAACAGGCAGGTACCCCCATCCCAGGTTTTATATTGTGCTGGGGACAGATCCCAGGGCCTGGTGCATGTTGGGCAAGCACTCTACCAACTGAGCTATATAGCAGCCTAAAAGCTGTATCCCATCTTGTAGTGGGAATGAGGCTTGGTAAGATGATTTATCTGGCCCAGGGTTTCAATCTACACTTTTCCTGCTACTTTGTTATCCTTTCCTTCAAAGGACTGTGGCTTCCTTTATGTGAGCGCTAAGCATCTTTGATTAAAATGGGCTGGAGATATGGTTTAGTGGTTAAGAGGGCTTTTCCAGAGGATCCAAGTTCAGTTCCCAGCACCTATGAGGTGGCTTACAACTGTCCATAATTCCAGTTCCAGGGGATCCAACACCCTCTTCTGACCTCCTCATGCACCAGGTATCACAAGATGCACATACCACACGCAGGCAACACATTCATATACATTCAAACATCTTTAAAAATGCAGTTTGCCTGCTGCAGTAACAATGCCTGTAGTTCCAGCATATGTAAGGCTGAGGCAGGAGGATCACAGGTTTGGGTTACTTAGTGAAGCAGCCTGGGAAACTGTAAGTAGACACACTGCAGGTCTGTGTCAGGCCTTGTCTGAGCAGCTGGATATCTATGTGGTCTGCTTTGGTACTGACAGAGTCCACTTATGGTAGGCAAGGCCTTGGAGTTCATACTGGTTGTTAGTGTATCTTGCTCCGTGGTGCACTCAGGGCCTTATAGAAGTGGGTATTTTTAATGCTGAAGATAGATCAATGAATTCACATATACTGCATGTATTTGAGGGGTAGACTTTTCATGTAGACCAAAACCCATATTCGTACAATAAAATAAAGCATTTTGCAGAATTTTTTTAATTTAAATTTTATGTGCATTGGTGTTTTGCCTGTATGTCTGTGAAGGTGTCAGATCCCCTGGAATTGGAGTCACAGACAGTTGTTATGAGCTGCCATGTGGGTGCTGGAACTGAACCCAGTTCCTCTGGAAGAGCAGTCAGTGTTCTTAACCATTGAGCCTTCGAAAATAATTCTTATTTTTTCATATGGACTGTGTAATAGACATCATTATTGCACCACATTAAAATCCATGGACGTGGAGCTGCAGAGATAGCTTATTGGTTAAGAACACTAGTTTGCCCTTGCAGAGGACCTACGGTGGCTCACAAACATTCATTACTTCAGTTCCAGGGCGTCCAACATTCTCTTCTGATGTCTGCAGGCATCAGCCAGACTTAGGTGCTTAAACACATGTGCAGGCAAAATACTCATACACATAAAGAAATCTTTTAAAAGCCTTTATACAGGAGCTGTGGACTCACAAAACATCATTACACCCACCTTTAATCCGAGCCCTAAAGCATCAGAAGCAAATGGATCGACAGTTTGACGTATACTGTGAATTCCAGGCCAGTTAGGGCTACATACTGATAACTCCCTCATAATCAGTAGACATAGTGAGGACCTGGTCATATCTGAAAGTGTTCTTTACAGTTAATGGTTGTTGTGAGGCAAGGAAGACTTTATGCCTTAGTGTAAGTCACCCCCACCCATGCTCAGGTCAGCAGCCCTAACTGAATTCAGTGGGATACAAAACAATACCTGAAAATGCGAGAGAGACTTGCTGCCAAGAGGAGTTCAGCAAGGAGAGGGGCAAGAAGATACGAATTATGCCCATTATGCGTATGCATGAAATTGCTAAATGTTTAATAAAACACCCCCAAAAGAAAATGCCCTTGTTGTAGGATGGAGTCTTTAGGGTCTGCAGTGGTTTGGATGAGAATAGCTTCACCTATCAAAATACTTGGTTTCCAGTTGGTGATGATGTTTGGAGCGGTCTAGCGGTGGCCTTCCTGGAGGAAGTAGGTCACTCACTGGGGTTTCAAAGCCTCCTGCGTTTTTCAGTGTTCTCTCCCTCTCCCTCCTGTCCCCTCCCTCCCTCCCTTCCTTCTTCATGATTGGGGGGTTCAGAATGTGAGGTCTCAGAAGACTTTTCCAGCCACCATGCCTGCCTGCCACAGTGGACCTGTATCCCTTTAGAACCATAAGCACAAATAAACTTTTCCTTCTCTAAGTTGCTCATTGTCCCAGTGTTTTGACCAAGCCTGCTCAGTCAGTCAACGGGGTCTCCAGCAGCGGAGCAAGGATTAAGAAGAAAGAGACAATTAGACAGAACTGCAGCATGACCCTCAGCCAGTTCTGAGGCTGAAAGGTGGGTTTAATTTTTTCCTAGTCTGTTTTAATTACATGTGAGTAACAATAAGGTCAGTTCTAGTTAGGGGACAAGCAGAACAGTGAACACAAATAATCAGGGAACGAGCAGGGCCATGAAAAAGTCCATGATCACTGTTGCTAAGGACTTGTAAGGATGACCAGGATTATCTGAGCCTCGTGCCCTGTCCTGGGCCAAAGGCATACTCTTGCCTGAAGCCTACTTCTTTGTTCTACCTTAAAATCAGATTCCTCTCTGAGCCTACTTTCCTGTCCTGGGCCAATGTCAAATTCCTGCCAAAAGACCCCAAAAGCTCTCCACAGTGTTTTATCACAGCAACAAAAAAGGCATGAAGACAGGGTTAATATGCTATTGTTTGAGGTGGTTTCAATGCAGCTCAACAGCGTGTATGTGTGCTTTGTTCGTTTGCAAGCAGATGAGCCTACTCAAATGAGCCGCAACGTGACAGATAAAAAGGATTGTGGATCTGGGCAACATCCTCAGGTTTTTATTGAATTCAATTAAAAAGATATTCAGAAGAGTATTTTCCTTCATATGTGTTTGTATGCTATGTATGTACCTGGTGCCTATTGGAGGCCAGAAGATGGAGTCAGATCTCTAGGGACTGGAATTACTGACAGTTGTGATACATGAATTGGGTACTTGGAGTCGAACCCAGGTCCTCGGCAAGAACTCTCATTCCCCTCCCCCGCTCCCATTTTTAACTTCTGGGTAGGATTGGATTAAAAAAAAAAAAGTAGATCTTTAAGAATAATATCAGTCATTTCCAAATGGGCTTTGGACATGTTTATTTATTTGGTGTGTGTGTATTCGTGTGTGCCACTGCATTCGTGTGGAAGCCAGAGGACAACTTGGAGGGGTGTGATCTCTTCTTTCACCATATGGGTCCTGAGAATCAAACTGGGTGTCAGGCTTGGAGGCAGCACCTTTACCCGCTGAGCCTGAGCCGTCTCTCCGGCTTTACTTTCAGATTTTCTTATTCAGTGAATCACGCAATGATTCTGGCGGTCTTTTTCAGTTCCCTCCACTGGGTTCAGACTCAGGCACTATTAATGTAAATCTTAGGTCCTTCCGAGGTGGGAGGAAGGATCCAACAGGGAAACTGGCTGGAGCCAGTGAGTTAGCGTCAACATTAAGCCTAGAATGCAGGTTTCTATTACAATATGACCTTATGAGAGAGAGAGAGAGAGAGAGAGAGAGAGAGAGAGAGAGAGAGAGAGAGAGAGAGAGAGACGGGGTGGGGGGGGGAGAGGGAGAGAGAGAGATAGAGACGGAGGGAGGGAGGGAGGGAGAAAGGGAGGGAGGGAGGGACAGAGACAGAGAGACAGACAGAGAGAAACAAGAGTTATTCCCTTGGGAGGGAACAGTCACTAGAGTAGGGTAGTTAGAGAGAGGGTGGAAGCCAAGGATAAATGGTCCTTTAAAACCTCTTCTCCTGGGTTGGAGAGATGGCTCAGTGGTTTAGAGCACTGACTGCTCTTCCAGAGCTCCTGAGTTCAAATCCCCAGCAACCACACGGTGGATCACAACCATCTGTAATGAGATCTGATGTTCTCTTCTGGTGTGTCTGAAAACAGCTACAGTGTATTTATATGTAATAAATAACTTAAAAAAATAAAAGTAAAACCTCTTCTCCTTTAAACACAACCTAGATTCGATTTTTGGATTTTTCTATGCGGACTTGAGACAAGTCTAAAAGTTCTCCGTGGTTGCTAAGAATTTCTAGAAAGAAAACCGGAAGCTCCTAAGCTGTTGGCGTCCTGTCACCAAGGAGACGGGACGTTCCACTTCTCCGAAAGGGGTAGTCTAGACCCTCTTCCCTCTCTCCATTTGCAGCGAGGTGCCCAAATCACTCCGAAGAACTGGCGAGGTTTAAGCGTTCGACGGAGGCTCCGCAGGTGGGCGCGCTCTGCTCCGGAGCCTGCCTTGCCCCGAGGTGCACCCCAGAGTCCCCGTGGTGCAGTCCGGAGCGCGGGCACGCTCGGGGCTGGGGTCCTCAGACAGTGCAGAACTCCGTGGGCTTTGCAGCCGAGTCTGGTCTCGGAGTTCCCGGGGATGCCTGATCCGGGAAAACCCGGGAAAGACCGGAAAGATCTCACGCAATGGAAGAAGAAGAAGCAGCCGGTGCGCCGCACGGTCAGCCAGATCTGTCCGCCGCCCCGGCGGCCGCTGACGGTGGTCGACATCCGCCCGGGCATGGAGAACGAAAGGCTCGGGGTCGTGCGTGACTCCATGTTTCAGAACCCACTCATCGTCAAGGTGAGCGCCCGGGCATGATCGTCCCCTCCGCGGGCATCGCCGCCGTCGCCCATAAGTTCCAGCTGCTGAACCCTATGGCCTCAGGACCCAGGGTTTGGGCATAGTGTTGGAAACTTGCTCTGGGTGGAACAGGACTGGACCCTTTGCGGTCGTAGCCGGTTCCTGAACCACAGGAACCTCTGAGTTCCTCAAGTGGCACACATAAGCTGTGTCTTTCCACAACTGAGAAAGACTATGGATAGGGCAATCGCTACGGGGCTCGATCTACCCACAGGGTGATAGGTCTCAAGCACCCATCCATGCTCTTGCCACCTAAGACCCACCTTCCCCAGCACTATGGTCTACAATGCAGCAGGTGCTCTGAGACTTGCGGAAGCATCACATCACCACCCTAAGCGTGTGGGGGGCGCGTGGGATTCAAAACCCTCTAGGAGGCGTGGCTGGCGTTTATAGACAGATCACTTTCCCTTTCAGTGCCGGTCCCCCGCACTTTTTTCTGTTTTCCTGCCTGGCCAAAAACTACACGCGGCCGTGGCTCTGCCTCTTTACGCGCGGGGAGACCGAAAAAGTAAAGTTGAAGTTTAGTGGAGCTAATTTATCTTGCGCCGATAGAGGGCAGTGTGCTTCTAAAAATGAGCTCGGTTTCCCAGGTTCCGGAGAGGGATGGGCGCGCTGATGGGCTGGCTATTGGCAGACCTATACAATTAGACTTTTCTGGGCTAATTAAAGCTCTTAGGAAGACAGAAGCATTAGGCTCTCTAGATACAGTGAGCCCGTGCAACAGCATTCTTAGCAGTGGCCCCTCTGAGATGACTCCACAGTGGACCAGGTTTTGCTTACTTCTCAGGTTATTAATCTCAGCAGGCACCTGGGACAGACAGTTGGAATTCACTGCCTTAGGTCAAGGAGAAAAATCAAGTACCACCTATCAATGGCTGTACAGATAATTTTCCAACATTGATTTTTATCTATCTATCTATCTATCTATCTATCTATCTATCTATCTATCTATCTATCCACCCACCGATCTATCTAGATCCCAAATGCTGCCCTCCCCTCACCCTCGTCCTCCCTCGAAGAGTTCCTCCCCTCCCCCATCCCTCTGAGAGGCAGTTCCCTCTTCCGTATCCCCCTCTGCTGCATCAAGTCCAACACTGCTTTAATCAGGTGTCACTAGTGTGCAGCTCCTTCCCACTTAACTATGAGAGGAAGGGTATTATATTATAGAGTCATGTCCACAGTGAATTCTTGTGTAACATTCCCTCCAGGTGACACATATAGGTATATCTGCATTCACTTGTATATATGCATAGCACACACATGTTATATATTTCTCATCATATGTTTAGCATTTGTACGTAAATGTATAAACTACAATGTATGTAAATACAGTACAATATGTGAATACTGCCCCCTTTCCCCTTTGCTTTCTCCCTGGCTTTAATCAACGACAGCATTTGACCTGTAGGTGGCGCTAATTTAACAGCCTTCAGGAGGAATTACATCCTTGTTTCTGGAGCTGGAGTTTAGGAATGATCATTAAACAAACAAACAAACAAACAAACAAACAAATAAATAAATAAATAGTGATGATTGATCCACCAATGAGGTTCTGTTTTCAGGCCGTCCTGGTCCCTGGTCCCACCGATGGCAGGGACCACTTGCTGATGCTCTTTGGTGACAGGACTTGGGACACTTCCGCACAAGTGGCAGTAGGGGGCAGTCTTTTCCTCCAGTTTTCCTTAGTGTTTGAAGCTCAGCTAGCTGTTAGGATGATGATGTCCACATTCAATATTTACCCCTTCCTATAAGATCTTCCATCAAAACTCAGCCTGTGTAAAAGTTGGCAGAGAGAATGTGAAAAAGAAGCTGGCTGCTCCCTGTTGCAGATACTCCTTAGAAACCAGTGCACGGGGCAATGTCTACAAGGCTTTGATGCCAGGTTCTGGCAGAGCTGGCTTAAAAGCCACACCTAAAAGCCCAGCACAGATTTCTTTATGTAAGGAAAAATTGAATTCCGGAATACAGGTGGCAGGATTTTAAAAAATGGAAATATTAAAAGTAGTTAGAATGTTAAAAAAAAACAAAACATGTATACAGTCCTGTCATCTTAATTGAGCTTGACTTGTAGGTTCCTTTATGGGGGTTGCCAGTTTTGCTGGCCCCACTGTTGGGGTGAATGGCTTCCTTATCATGTGGGTGTTCTTGGGTCTTGGTATCTTTGGGGAATACTGGGAACTGAGGTGTATGTTAGCCTTGTGTGTTCCTGAGCCCGAAGAAGTCCATCTCTATGAGAGGAATCCAGCACACTGGAAATATTTATTCTACCATATGGGAAGGCTGTTGTACACATTGACGCTCCTCATGGATAGGTCCCATGTTTGTTCCTCCTCCCCACCCCTCCCCCTCTCCCTCCACCATCATTTTCCACTTCAAATGCAAAGACGCTGACTGAACAAACCCAACCCTAGTATTTTCCAGCGGTGGAACTGACCAGAATGTATCTGCATCAGTTATTCAAACACATGTCTTCATGAGGCCACGGCAACCGGAGGAAAAGGGGAGACCTCCTATTTCCTAGCAGGTGTTTTGTCCATTAAACAATCAGCAGCCGGTCACATCCTGAAACCCAAGCCAACTGCTGATTTAATAGCAATTAATTGAACCAAGATGGTGCTTTTATGCAACCACAAAAATAATGTAAATAGTTTTCATTGGCAAGGGCTTTTCTATTGTCAAGTGATGCGCAGTCAGTCAGCTTTCCTTCCTGCGTAACTCTGGGAAGCCTAAAATTAAATTGAGAAAGAACCCAGCTTCACCCTGCTTGAGTCTCATTTCCCTAGGATCCAGAGACTCAACATAGAATCCTGCCACAGAAGCCTTGCAGGCTCCCTTACAAAACCTGTCAGAGCACACCCTTCCCACCACGGCAGCGAGGCTGATTCCCTGTCAATACAGTTACGGGAGAGACTGCGCAGTTTGCTTCTCTGACAGCTTTGAATCCTCTGTCGCCTCAGAGAGGCGGCAGCACAGGGTGGGACTGATGGAACCCAGCACCCTCAGAACGTACGAATGATCAGGGCACCTGATTCTTTTCATAATTCATTACCAGCTTTGTTTTTTTGTTCCTGTGGGGGTTTATGTCACAAATAAGAAGAGCGTACATTTGTAAAATAAAGTCATAGAATCAAGCATTTGAGGCTAGAAGGAGGTTTGCTGACGTCAATGTATCTCCTTTTGGGAGGCTTAGGGAGGCCTCCAACCAGGGGAAGACACTTGTCTGGGGTGCTCCTGTGACCTGGTAGCTGGTCTCCTGACGTACAACCTCATGCTATTTTGGCCACAAGCCATAACTAATTAATCAAGGACGACCCAGGTTTGTCACATCCTGTGTACCAGGCAGTCGGAAGTGTTCACAGATGAATCTGATTCCAACCTCATTTCACTAAGCATCTCTGCAGAAGTGATCAGTACTTTCTCAGGACTTGACAAGAGTCAGGAACTAACTTCTTAAGTGTTTATTAAACACCTCGGGGCATCCTAAGCTGGGCTGTGGGGGGAGCATAGAAACCAAGTTCAAAACTCAGCTCCTGCCTGTGGAGACTTGACTACGAGGGTTTACCTGGAGAGATGAGACACATAGAGACATAGGCACACATAGAATCATGCATGCAAGCATATAGGCACACAGAGATACAAACAGGGACACACACATGTGAGAAAACACAGGCACACATGCAAAATAAGTCAGGCAATGTCACAGGTCACCTCCTCTGAGTTTCCCAGTGAACTAACTACAAGCCCAGAACATTCAGGTTTGGGGAGAGGGAGCCTGAGGCAGGTCCATGTAGGAAGTGAGGAGACTGGAGAAGCCAGCCCTCTGTGGAAAGATGTTCCACCCTTCCTGAGATTCTGAGCATTAGGGGCTGTTCACTCCAACTCAAGTTCTAGTTCATATGACTCGGAGCCGCGCTGAGTTATCATTACCAGCACGGGGAAGTGTTTATCCAGAGCAAGTGTGTTCAAATTGGATGCTCTACAAAGCCAGGCAGGCGCACCAAGCCCACTAATAGCCTAACGTCTCTAATAAATATTGATGCTGGCGAGCACAAGCTTAGAGACAGGGATGGGCATTAAGAAGGCAGCCTGTCCAAAGCCGGGTTGCACAGAGATACCCATGTTTTCATTACATAATGGGAAAATACTGTGTGTGGTTTGTCTGCCAAAGAGAATAAGGCTGTGATCGCTCGGGTCCTTTACGTTCAATTACAGTGTAATAGGAGGAAATGAAATGTTAGAGAGGAATTAAAAACTATCCTTGTGGTACAGCCTGGGCAGGATGCACTGCTGCGGGTTTATCCATCTTGTTCTCTTACTTCCTCCCTCCTTCCCTCCCTCCTTCCCTCCCTCCTCCCTATCCTCCCCCTTCTTACCTTTCTCCTCCTCCCCTCCTCCCCTCCTCCCCTTCTCTCCCTCTCCTCCTCCCCCTTCTCCTCCTACTCCCTCCTTTCCCTCCTTATCCTTACCTTCTCCTCTTCCCCTCCTCCCTCTCCCTCCTCCCTCTCTCTCCTCCCTCCTCATTCTTATGTGTGCAACTGTGTGTATATTTACATTTGTGCACATCTGTGTTCATGTGGTGTGTGTATGTGTAGAAGCCAGAGGTCATCTTCAGGTGTTTGTTTCTCAGAAGCCATCCACCTTGTGTTTTTGAGACAGGATTTCACTAGCCTGGAACTCATCAAGTAGGCTTAAGCGCACTGGCCAGGGAGCCCCAGAGATTCACCCATCTCCACCTCCCAAGAGCCGGAATTACAACCTAGAGCCCCTTGTCTTTTCAAAAGCATGGTTGTCCCTTTCTTGTTTTAAATAAAAGCCGCCTCTGGCTGGCTGATGCCTCATCCCTCAGGGACTGGAGAATGAGGCACAGATCAAATGGCGCAGCCCAGGCCTCTAGCCATTCCAGAGAGAATTGCTGCTCGTCCCCTGGGTCTTCAGTGCCCTGGCCTAGCTGCACAACCAACCACCTTCCTGCTTTGTCTCTTAGCACAAAGAAGTACTAGAATGAAGAGGAGACTTCAGAACCAGGCTGTTCCTACCAAACCCAGTCACCCTGTGATCATGTGACCCTCAGAACACTGCTGGTGCTCTGAGGGAAGGCTGTTCCTTTAGGGAGAACCCCCGAGGCCTCTGTGGACAGGTTAGGGGTCACTCCCGAACACCCTCGGGAACATTCTGGACCCAAGTGTTGATTGCTATGTAAGTCAGGCTTTTCTGCTTTTGCTTGTGTGGTGGTCAGAGGATGCCCTTCAGAACTCAGTTCTCCCTTTCTCCTGTGTGGGTTCCAGGGACAGAACTTCAGTTATCATGTTTGCACCGGAAGTGATGACTCATCAGTGTGGCTGATCTCAGGCCTCAAAACTTGTTTTCTATTGCAGTGGGTTTCAAACCATTCTACGGTTTCACCAAAGGACTGATCTATGTTTAAAATGTATCTAGACGGGGTGTAGAGTTGTCCCTGGTGTGCATGGATGCCCGACTCCATCTCCAGTCTCACAAAACAAGTAGATGTCAATCATTCACTCGAAGCATCCTTATTTTAAAAGCTTAAGAAGAAAACAAACATCATTAAATGCGTCTTGCATGACATGCTGATGTAGGCTCCCTGATGTGTTAAGTGTGCTTTGCGGGTCTCAGTCTGGACTGTTGGAGTTGCGCTCCTGTTTGGGTTACTTATAAATGTGTCTCACCTAGGGGAGACGGGGCCTTTCTCAATCTGAGACTTAACCATTCTTGCAGGAAAAAGTGCCACAGAGTTTTGTCCTAGTGTTTGGGACTTGGACCTGTTAAACCCAGCGATGGGTCGGCTGTACCCTCCCTTCTCCCTAGTGACCTTCAGGATGGATGGACAAAAACTATGGGGAGCACGGCACTTAGACTGTGCAGCCTCTGGCAGGTTTTAGCAAATATAGTAATTGTGAAGAATCGCTCATTGTTTACTACTGCAAATAAACACACACTAAGGAAACTAACGTCCCAAGCATCCGTTGGCCGCTGGTAACAGTTCACTTTAAATGCAAACATCCCCTGGCTCCTCTTTAAAGTTCCTCTATCTGTGCAAATGAGGCCTATTTGGACATTTCCAGCTTGGCTGGGCAGATATGAAACTTCAGCTCCCTCATGAGGGAAAGGCCAGCAGAGCAGAGTAGCTGCGGAACCAACAAACCCCAGCCAGTGACTTCTGCCACCCCTGGAGAGTGGGGGTGGAGCTTACCGCTGAGACTCAGTTTCTTCCTTCAGTGAGGAGACCAGAGTTGGTACCTGGTCATGGGAGAGTCATGAGGCTAGCTTTGGGTGTCCCTGGAGGGCACGTTAAAAGCAAATACTTGGTTTTCTGCTCACAAGCACTTAACCTTCCTTAAGGTGACCCTTGTGTTCTCAGCTGTTGCTGTTAGGTAAATGCTAAAGGCTGGAGAGATAGCTTAGCGATTCGGCGACATACCAGGAGCTCATAGAGGACCAAGGTTTGGTTCCCAGCACCCACATCGGGTGGCTCCGGGGATCTGACTAGCTCTTCTGATCTTAGGTACCTGCATACACGTGGTACACATAAGCTCACACACACACACCCATACTTTTTTTTTTTAATCTAAAAATAACATTGAGTCTGTTGAGTCTAAACACAGGGAACTCACAATGAGACATGTTTGCCAAGTGCTTAGGCTGTGTCACTGTGTGCTGTGATTGACAACACTGTCACTCAGTCCATCTGTCACTCTACCCTTGAGGCCAGTGTTACTCAGAGATATGTACATGAGATCAACAGACTCCAGGGCACTCACTTCTGGAGCCTTCTTGTTGTTGTTGTTGTTGTTAGTGAAACTGAGGAGGTGTGGCTGGTCCCTGATTAGAGGACAGACATCATGGATGCTATTTGGTTTGTCAAAATGTGAAACCAGAACATCTCCACCTGCAGCAACGAGTCAGTCTCCATATGTCGACAATTCAAGGCTGAGAAAGCTTCAACTAGAAGCTATAGCAAAAGGCTGGCTTGTTCACAGCTTACCACAGCCTCTTGAAAACCTAATGTAAACTCACAGAAACTCCCTTTAATCTGTTTTCTTCCCCTTAGAGCTGCTTTTGTCTGCAGCTTGTCTGCCCACATTACAATTTAAGGAAAAAAAAAATCTTTTTCCAGCCATCTTACAGGTGGCTCAATAACTCATTAAGAAAACGAATTAGCAGGGAGACTGGTTTGTTGAGCAATCACTGATTGCGGTATGAGCTTCATGTCTCTGCCTTACCAACTCCCAGGGTCCCATTTTACTCTGCATGAATGAAGTTAAGATTTGAAACAGGATTGATGCAGCATAGGAAAATTAAGCTCATGGTGGGCAGGCGCCTCACAGCAGAGCCTGCACTTTCATTGTAGCTCTAAATACTACATTTCAGGGAAGCAGGAAGGAACTTTCTAAGGGAAAACAGCTGTAATGGTCCACCCAATAATCTGAAGGCACATCAGGGTTGGGTCAAGAAACAGACACGGGTCAGTGAACCCAAAGGTCAGCACGGGCAACACCCAGAAGGGGGGGGGTTTGTCAAAAGGATTGCAGAAAATACGTAATGACCCGAAAAGAGAGAGTGTTGATCTTTTTATAGGAACCAAACAATACATGTCCAGGAGGCCAGCGAACCCAGAAGCATGCAAGCTAAGTTTCTTTGTGTTGACCAGCACCCTTTGTGTCTTGTCTAAGAGATTAAAAGCACACCCCAAGAAGCGCTGTGATTTCAAGGTGTGGATGGCCACACTGCTGCCGGGTGGCTGGTCATTTGTACGTGACAGTAGAACATTCCAACTGGACTACCGTGCCAGAAAATGTATGGGTTTGCAGATGCTGGGATGTCAGCCTATCCAGAGAGCATAGAGGGAGGCTGAGGCATTCACTTGGTGGTCTGCCAATGGCTTTATGGATTCATTTCTGTGGATCAGAGTGAATGAGGCCATGTCACCACCTTAAGGTGCCTTTGTTTGAATTCTAATTGTGTTTCTTTTTACCCTTTGCCTTCTAGTGGATCTTTAAAGAACACAGACTTCAAGGGCTAGTGTAGTGCTCAGTGTTTGAACCCTTGCTTAGCTTGTGAGACCCTGGGTTCCACAGTTAGCCCTGCAAAAATAAACAAAACCAAACAGCAACAACGGAGGTTTGTTTTGGTGGTGGTTTGACTGGGTGTGGTAGGCATTTGAAATTGCTAATTAGTTCATCAGTCAGTGAGCAAATGTTTATTGCCCTACACGGTGGAGAAATGGCTGGAAACAGAAGGGTTAAAGAAGTGTCTGGTGGGCTGATGGTCTTTACTGGGGAATCCCCAGTCTTCAAAGATTGGAACTAAGTTATTAAGGGTGGAAAGAGAGGAGAGGGAGGCCAAGGCACCACCATATTCAGATGTCGAGGCAGGAACAGAAAGGACTATACAGCTGGGTTGGGTTGTCAAGTGAGTTGGACTTCAGGGGTATGGATGGGAGAGGCGGGTACCTGGGGAGAGTCTGGGCTGGGCAAAGATATCGAGAGTCATGCAGGTGTTCCCAGCCAGAGGATGGGACCTCCACTCTGAGTCTGTGAGCACTGTTAAGGAGGCGGTAGAAAATGACACATTAATTCAACCACTGCTTTAACCAACATTTCCTAGCATGCCTCATACATCTGCCATAGGAGGGCTGGGTACGGGATCTAGACATTTCCCTCACAGAGCTCACAGCCATCAGCAGAAGAAAGCAAGAAGCAACAGCAGAGGCTTAGATGATACTGTAGAGGCGGACAGGATGTGGGGTCTCTCTGCTCAGGGCTGCAGGCAGCAGGAAGGGAAGACAAAGTTTTGCAGGTAGATTAGGTGTGTGTGCTAGGCGCTGGAGCCCTGAGGACAGAAGCAGGTTCAGAAGGCTGTTTTGGGATCCTCATTAATCTTTTTTCCTTTTGGGTATCATGTAGACAAGACTGGCCTTGAACTCACTATGCAGTTAAGGATGGTTTTGAATGCCTGATTCTCCTGCCGCCACCTCCTGAGTGCTGGATTATAGGCTGCAAAGCTCAGTTCTATTTGGGTGGGGACTGAACTCAGTGCATGCCAGGCAGGCACTCTCCAGACAGAGCCACACTGACAGAAAGCAAAATGATCGATAGTTTCAGCAGTCATGTTCAGTAGCTTGGGAGAGGCCCTGTGCTAGTGAGCGAGGCTGACACTGGTGCTTCGTTAGTCATAAGTCAAATTTGAGTCGAGGAGAAAAGTGTTTCAGAAGAGGGGATCGTATGTGTGGTGGGGTGGGGTGAAGGGTGCACGGGACAGTGACACCAGAGAGTCCCTCATTCCTCTCCTGGCTATGTGTCATTTATTTACTAAGTGCCACACAGTTCCTCTGACTTTGGAGTGCCTGGTCCTGGGACCACGGTGATAAGCTCATGGTCTGCTTGTAAATCACTCACTGTCCGTCAATCTTGTTTCTTGTACTGAATCCCTCTTCCCCTGACAGTCACTCTGAGCCCACACTAACTTTGCCTGATCAGTCATTTGCCAAATGTTATAATGTTATACCAAATGTCTGTTCTTAGCTGTCTGTTCACTAGGGGCATCTCCTAGGACAAGGTAGCCATTGTCTCTGTACCAGACAATTCACGAGGCCCTGAAGAACAAACAGCAAGACCAGAGTTCTTCAGGACAAGGGCAATAAAGGACCTGTTACCAGGGGCTAAGCCCACTTTCAGGCTTTTAAGACTGCCCTGGGGGTTGGAAAGATGGCTCAGTGGTTAAGAGCACTGACTGCTCTTCCAGAGATCCTGAGTTCAAGTCCCAGCAACCACATGGTGGCTCACAACCGTCTGTAAAGGGATCCAATGTCCTCTTCTGGTGTGTCTGCAGACAGCTACAGTGTACTCATATATATTAAATAAACAAATAAATAAATAAACAAACAAACAAATAAATAAAAAGACTGACCTTCGGAGAAGAATGGGGTGTCTGCGTTGTGTTTGGGGACTCATGAGAGGAGATCTTTCCAAGCCAAGTATGATGTTTTGTGAAAGCAGATTTGGGGATAATCTGGCTCCCTGGAGCAGAAAGAGGACGGGGTGGCTACCACAAGCTTCTGGGGACAAAAAGGGTTAAGAAGGCTGTGCAAAGCTAAGGAATAAAGGATGCAGAATCCAAAGGCCCCAGAGCCAGGTCTAGAAAGCAACAACAGTCCCAGCTATGCCTGGTGCCTACAGTGATGGGGACAGGCCAACTGGTGACAGAGGGATGCACACGGCTGGTCACTGTGCAGCTGCTGAAGTGGGTGTGTTGATTGCATTCCGATGTCTCTTCAGGCTGGATGTGGGAGGGAAAAGGTGGCAGGACACGTGCTACATTGATGGCTTAGAGTCACAGTCTTCCAAACCTGATTCTGAAATGCTCTGAATGTCTCCAGCAATTTGAGAAAACCTGAAGAGGTCCTGAGGGGTCCTTTGTGCCGAGAGCTCTGGTTGTTTCCAAAGCTTTATAAACTGCCACTGAAGATTTTTGCCTGCTCTGGAGGCACCCAGTGGGCATGAGTGCGGAGGCTTAAGTAAATCTAAGAACTCTTCCAACGGAAGGAAAGCAGGCATCCACCCCATGTTCCTGAGCCCTATGCTTCCTTCAGCAGCCCTGTAGCAGGATGCTCTTGGTTTGGCTTCTTCTAAAGTGGGAGTTCTCAGAAGAGGCTGAGCTGGAGACCATTGTCAGTACAGTATGCCATGCTGAGCCAAACCGGCTCTCCTGACACATCATGTGCCTCGTGCCTTTGCGACAATCATAAATGTGCCGGTTCTACTGTTCCCATTTTACAGATAGGAAACTGAGGCTTACAGAGTTTACATAACTTGCTTAAAGTTAGAGGAGTCAGGCTTTAAGTCAAAGTGGGGACTCTGATGCACCAGGCCACAACCAATGTATAAACTACGTCAGAAGAGTTTAGGGACAGCAATGGCTGCCATTTATTAAGAGCCATTCCCTCTCTTGCTCCGTTCCTTCCTCCCATCCTTTCCTGCCAAGCCTATTAAGACTTGGGGGAGGGAGAATCATCAGGGCCTATTGACCTGGTGCCGTGGGCAAAGGCACTCACCACGATGCCCAAAGGCCCAAGTTTGACCTCTAGGTGCCAGAGGGTTAGAAAGAAAGAACTGATTCCCTCAAGTTGTCTCTGACCTTCACATACGCTTGGGAGTGTGCCTGTGCGCACACACAAACACACATACACACACACACACACACACATTGTCATCAAAGGTACAGTACCAGCACAATCCTGGCATCTCTTGCCCAGGTGACTGCACACTGCTGCCTTCTACTGTGTCTCCCATGCAAATGTACCCAAACTCACAGCCTTCCCTCCTCCTTTTATTTTTTAAGACTTATTTTATTTATTTTATGTGTATGTGTACCCTGTATCTGTCTTCAGACACACCAGAAGAGGGCATCAGATCTCATAACAGATGGTTGTGAGCCACCATGTGGTTGCTGGGAATTGAACTCAGGCCCTCTAGAAGAGCAGTCAGTGCTCTTAACTTCAGAGAGCATTCCAGCCCACCCTCCTCCTTCTTTACACTTGCTGGGACAGAGCTCAGGGTGTCCCCTGCTAAGTAAATGTCCCACCACTGAGCTGCACACACCAACCCCTCAGTCCCATGCCTTTCCTATCCATCATCTTAGCTCTGGGAGGTCCATATTTTGAGCTCAGAAAGGCTAACAGTCCCAAGGTCACATAGAGGACAAATGTTGGGGTTGGCATTTGTGAGTGGGTTTGCAGCATGTCAGGCTCTGTCATTGCCTGGTACCTTAGGAGATGCCTTAGAAGGAAGCAACAGGTCCTCATGGAGGTCTGGATGGGTCTACAGAGCAGCCTTTTTTATGGAGGAGGAGCAGAAAGCTCTCGGAAGGGTTTGAGCTGGCTGGGCAGATAAGCAGTTCTAGCACATCAATCCTGCTGAAGCCACTGCAGAGGGACACAAGTGTGGCGCTGAGATGTGGCCTTAATTCAAGAGTTAGGAAGAGGGAGAAGGCTTGTAACTGGGGTGGTCCAGAGGGGACTCAAAATGCCTGAGAGGAAGAGGAAGCTCACTTCCCACAGGAAATGTGGAAATGAAGAGAAGCTGGTCTTCATGGGAAGAAAACAAAGGCTGCAGAGGACAGTCACTGGGCAAAGGACATTGGGGTCAGGTTGGGACTGCCTTCAGAATCTGCACTAGTAGTGACACCAATTCTGTTTTAAGAGAAAACTCAGCATCACCAAAGTCCAGCATGGCTTTTTGCTTTCCCATGGAAGCCTGGACCTGGGGGTGTATCTGCTGGGCCTAGCTGGGATGTCTTTAGGAACAGCTCTATCTAGGCCACCAGGGATAGCCTCCTCCTTTCAAAGGGAAGGTGCCCTGCTTCTCTCCACACAGGGTCCCGTCTCTCTACCTCCCTAATCAGAGAAAGCAAATTGTTATCAGATTAGTCCCAGCAATGAAAAGCGGGCACTGGCCCTCTCGGGTTACTTTCCATTTAGATAGACTGGGCCGGGCCACACAATAGGCATCAAAGCCTGTCTCTGGGCAGCGGGAGGGATTAATTTCTTTAACCAACAGGCCTGATCTGGCCTAACTCATTACCCTGCCTTGTCAGTGTGGATGTTCGATGCGATTGAAGATTATACCATTTAGGCCTCTCCCTTGTCTTCTGCGCAAACTGGGGCTATTGAATTGCATTCTTTCGAAGCTCCCCCCGTCAATACTTGGGCAGCCTGAGGTTCTAATTCTGCTTCATTTAAACTTCATCAACTTTTCCAATCAAGTGGAAGGATCCGAAATAGGTTCTGTACGCCGAAAGGCACGATCCCTTTGTCAGATAAATTTATTCCGGCTTCTCCCCTCCCTGGCTCTCTTTCTCTTTCCAGTCTCGCTCCCCAATCCCTTCTCGGCACTCCGCCCCCTCCCCTTATCCCCAGGATGAAAATGAGATTACAGTATTTAAATGACTATGGTAATCAACCTGGGGACCCTGAGCTGAGATTGAGGTTAATTTTTCTTAGCAGAACAAAGAAGCGGGATGCCTTTGGGGACCCGGAGGTACAATATGGGGTTTTTGCTTGTGGGTTTTTTCCCCTCTGAAATTGCAGTTTTAGGAGTCTTTTCTTGTTACCAACTAGACACCAAATGTGTGTTGTTGTTGTTGTTGTTGTTGTTTTTAAGGACACAGACCCTAAGAGAAGAAAAATGTAATTTTGGGAAGATAAACAGATAACAGCCTTCAATCAACAATTTTAATAGGGGGGAAAGTCACTTCCATGAGCACACATCTAAAGAGAAGGTGATCCTTTACCTTGTTCATTTTTAAATACACTCAGAATAATCTCCCACAGTGTCAGAACTCATAATTACAGCCACCCTGTGCACCTGCATACTCTAATGAAGAGCTTTGTCACTTGGGTGGTCTCCCTGGCAGCTTTTACTGTGGTAAAAGTTGAGGTTTTTGTCATGTTTTGGCTAATTAGAAGTGTGGTCATTATTTCACTGAAAGGTCTACATGGAAGCGGCTTGTTCCTTCCGTTGCTACCTGGAACATTGTAATCCCCTCCCTCTGCTTCTAAAGCAGCATCACAGTCTACTTCTCTCGGTCTCTCCTTGCTACCTTGTCATGACTGTTTTACATACTTGCCAGCCAGTGTTAGCTTTTATTTGTGTCAGGAGAAAGGATTGTGACAAGTTCCGTATACAATGTTCATTTGGTAAGGCAGATTCTTCCCAGCGCTTTGAGCTGGGAAATGAAACTGTGTTTCAGTGCAGTGAGTTACATGCTTCCGGACAGACTCACCAAGACCGCTGAACTTTAGCTCCTGGAACAGTCCTGCAAAATCTGAATGGGTTTTTGTAAAAAAAGGAGGGTTTGGGTCCAGTGAAAGCCTAGTGGGGGGCGGTTGGAAACAGCCATAATGGCTTCGCATGAGGATGCCTGAAATACACTCCCCTTTGCTCCCCACAAGTCATTAAAAGGCCAGAATAAATTGTGGCCCTTCTGAATTGTAGCGACTCCTTTCCTGTCCTTTAAACTGTGGTTGAGTTCCTGACAGTCATCCACACTTGCAAAGCAAAGTACTTAATAACTCCCATCCTCCCTCCAACTGTGTTTGTTCAAGTGGCACCCCATCATCTCCACCCCCAACCCTAACCTTCTGGGTCTCCATCCTGTTTGCCAAAAAAGAAAAAAAAAGAAACAAACAGACAACAACAACAACAACAACAAAAAAAAAAAAAAACCCTAACCCTTTGTGCTACTAAATTCACTGGAGGCAGTGGTTTATGGTGACATTTTTCTTTCTTAAAGTAAATATTGACTCACCATGGGGAAATTAAAACTCCATTAGGCATCGCTACTCTGTAAGGAGGGCTGCGTTAGAACAGTCAGGCTGCTGCTAATTGGTTTCTTCTTCAGGAATAATTCCAGGAGGGCAGAGGGAAAGGGGGAACAGGAGATGGATGAGTCCCATAATTTCTTCAGATGACACCATCTAAGTCATCAAAGGTGATCATTACATAGTTATTAATCTAAATAGAAACAAGATGCTGGCTAAGAATGGAGAAATTCATCGATATAAAGAGCTTGCTGCAGAGTTATTTCCAGGCTGCAGAGAGTATACTTTGGAGAATAAAATTCGGGTGGGCCAACCTCACCCAAGGCTAGGCTTTTCAGAAGTGGCATTTCTGAGCATCAGCTTTCATCTATCCCCACCCTTTACCCGACCCCGGCACCCCCCACCCCGCCCAGTGCTGCAAGGAAGGGGATGAGGTTACCTAGCAAGACTTCCTTTCTTTTCACCCAGTTCACTCTTTGAAAAAAAAAAAAAGGTAGTGGTGGCTCACGCTTAATTGCAGCATTAAGGAAGCAGAGACAGGCAAATGTCTGTGATTTCAAGGCCAGTCTGGTCTACAGAGTAAGTTCCAGGACAGCCAGGGCTACACAGTGAACAAAAAACAAGACCCAAGAATCCCAACAAGAAAAATAAAAGAAAAACAGCAAAAACAAGACTTGTTTTGTATAATGTGTGTTCATGAATGTATGCTTGCTCGTGTGTGTCTGGCTGGGCTAGTGGAGGCTGAATGTTGACCTTGGGACTCCTCCAAAGCCCTTCCAATGAAATAGGTTCTTTTGCTGAAGCTGGAGCCTGTTTCTACCAGTCTAGCCATGCAGCTGGTCTCCTAGTGCAGTTAGCTTCCCCGGAGTGCTGGGATCATGGGTGGCAGCCATGCCTGCTCAGCTTCTTCAGGGGTGCTTGAGCCCAGCTCCAGTCCTCATGTTTGTGTAGCAAGTACTTTACCCACTGGGCCACCTTCCCAGCTCCGGTTGCTCCCTTTACAATAGTACCTCTCTGTGTTAGAGCCGGTTGCCTGCTCTTCCTTCACCCACCTCCACCTGCTGTGCCATTCCAGCCCCAATCCCATCTGCCCCATCACTTCCTAGGCTCTCCTGACTGCTGTCAAGAGAACACACAGGAGCTGCAGATGGCTCAGCAGTTAAGAGCACTGGCTGCTCTTCTCTAGGACCTGGGTTCAGTTCCCAGCACCTACTACTCAAACTATCCAGTAACTCCAGTTCCAGGGTGTCTGATGCCCTCTTCTGGCCTCCTTGGGCAATTAACAAACAACAAATACTGAATAGGACTCAGGGAAAGGGCCTCTTATAGGCAGCTGGTGGAAATGCAAAGCTCAGCATATTGTACTGAAAATCAGTATGGAAGTCCCCTAGAGAAATTGAGAATAGGACTATCATATGACCCCAGCTACGACACACCCAAGAATATCTCCAGAGGAGTCAAAGCATCCTGATGCAGAGACGCTGCACACCCATTTCCAGCCCGTTTCTGGAATCAGCCCAGGTGCCCATCAGCAAATGAATAGAAGAAAATGTGGTACATATATGTCACAGACTACTCCTCAGCCGTCAGGATGAATGAAGTCATGTTGGTGGCAGGAAAATGGATGGACTGCAAGTCATCACAACAGGCACAAACGGAAGACATCGGTCACCTGATTTCACATGTGGCAAAGGATAAGTACAAATATTCTAAAAATGAAGTTTAAGAGTGACCAAGAAAAGGAACCAGTGGAAAGGGGGAGGAAGGGGAGGGCAATGGAGGCAGGTGTGATCATTGTAAAAATCTCAAAAAAGGGCCGGAGATACGGCTCAGTGGTGAAGTGCACTGACTGCTCTTCCAGGAGTCCTGAGTTCAATTCCCAGCAACCACATGGTGGCTCACAACCATCTGTAATGGGATCTGATGCTCTCTTCTGGTGTGTCTGAAGACAGCAACAGTGTACTCATACATAAAATAAATCTTTAAGAAAAAAAACTCATAAAAACCGTGGCACACATCTTGATCCCAGCATTCATGAGTCAGAGGCAAGTGGATCTCTGTGAGTTCTAGGCCATCCTATGTTGTTTACAGAGTTCTAGACTAGCTGGGTAACACAGTGAGACCCTGTCTTTAAAAATAAACAAACAAACAAACAAATAAGAATTTAGGAGCTGGAGAGATGGCTCAGTGGTTAAGAACACATGCTGTTCTTGTTGAGGACTTAAGTTGGGTTTCTTGCAGGTACATGACAGTTTTTAATGATCTGTAAATCCAGCTGATCTGGCCTTTTCTGGCCTCCATGTACACTCCGTGCATGTGATGCACAGTCATACATGCAGGCACACACATCTACAAATAAAATCTTTAGGAAAAAAAGGAACATACATTAGTTGTATCACAGTTGAGGTGGCCGGAAGGTCAGAGGCAAGAGAGAACTGGCTCTCCTCAGTCTTGTTCACAGGACATTCTCTCAGGCAACTTGGGTTAGGCCACATCCTAAATAGTGGTAGTTCAGACTTCAGCATATAAGCTTTGAAACACAGGTCAATCCCTGCACTCTGTTGACTTCTGAACATAGATGCTGAGTACTCAGTATAAAGGAAGGCAGGACACCGTGGATGCCCCTTGTGGTGACACTGTGGATGTCCCTGGTAGTAAGGCTCCTTCCAGGCATGCTCAAGGCTACAAGAACCTGTCCCTTCTGCCCATCTGCATCTCCTGCCAGGGAGGCTGTGCTGGTGGCTTGTCACTTCCACTTATTTACTTAGACATGGTCCCATGTCCCTCAGATTGGCTTTGAACTCTATGTAGCAGGGGTGACCTTGAACTCCTCATCCTCCTGCCTCGACCTCCTGAGTGGTTACAGGTATGTGCCACCATTCCTAGATGGATGCTGGGAATGTCATTCAGGCTCAGTGTTGCCAAACACTGCCAACTGAGCTGCACCCCCAGCCCTCCCATATATTTTAAATAATATCAGGGGCTGGAGAGATGGCTCAGTGTTTAAGAACTGAGTTCAACTCCCAGCACCCATATGGCAGCTCACAACTGTTTATAATTCCAGTTCCAAGGGTCTGACACCTTCATACACGGACACACATGCATGCAGAACAATGCACATAAAATAAAAACAATTACATTATTAAGTAATACTTAGGCTAATTGTCATACTTAATACAGTGTAAATGCTAAGTAGATAGTTGTTTAAGGAATACCGACAAGAAAAGCATGTCTACACATGCTCACAGCAGGCCTTGATATTTTCTCTCCATGAGCAGTCAAGTCTGTGGCTAAAGAACCTGAGGATAGACGTGGGTAGAGTTGATTCCTTCCCAGTACTCCTCTGTTGCAGGACTTTAAACCTTGATACCACTGTCACCCAGAATGGACATCCAGTTGTCATGAGCCAGTCACCCACCAGTGGCCAGACTGCTGTCCCTGTCACTTCTCTACCCACCACTGTGCCCTCTCTCCTGGCACCCTGCTGTGTTTTCTGCACCCCTGACACTTGGCAGCTGTGATCTTCTAACCCGAATGTCTCTCATTGCTCTTCGAAGCACATTAAAAGTCTGCTTTGGGTGGTATCTTGTAGGCAGAAGTCGTGTCCTCTTGATTTTTGCACCCCCTGTGCCCACAGTGCTTGGCATAAAGTAGGTGCTCAATAAATGCAGAATGAGGAAATAGACAGTTTAATGAGTATCTGGGAGACTGGTTCCTGGTAAAGAGTAGCCTTGATGTTCCTACAAGCGTCTAGGTTTATTTTCAGCTGAGACTTTAAGAGGTGAAGGAAGGTTCTCTGTGAAGGAGGGTACAGTCAGCTTTGCACACAGGTGGATGGAAGCTATGAGTTGGCCTCACCGAGACATGTACTTCTGTACCATTTACACACAGTGCACATCAAAGGCACACCGTGCTCTCGTGCCCTCTGGCGTCTAGAAGCAGTGCAAGTGTTGACTGGCAGGGCCTGCTGTGCTGGTTGAGCATTTAACCAGGAAATCCAAATAAGGACTTTGAAACCATGGCCTCGGCCCCTCACCAGACTCCTGCTTTGCCTAAACAGTTCAGGACACAAAAGGAAAATCAAGAGGATACAGCTCCTCTCAACTAGAATGGGGTCTTTAGTAACAGGATACTGAGCTGTTAACTCCCAATATTGTTAATCAGACTTGAATGCCTGGAGAAAGAATGGTGTTTGAAGGAGCTTAACATGGGCTGGGAGGACCCCTTGGTTCTGTTGCCTCGCAGGTGATATCTTGGGTGGGGATGCTCTGTCATTGTGCTGGTAAGCCGGGCAGGGTAATCCTGGGAACAGCAGGTGGGACAGCCACCAGTGCTGGACTTTTCAATCCCATGAATTAAAACAATCTTTCGGTCTCCCTTCTAAGGCTCCGGAGACAGAGAGAGCTAATGACAATGTCTCTGCCATTCACCTAAAGTCATTGCTTCCTTTTGGGAGTCCTGCTAGAAAAACATTCAAGAGTTTACTAGAAGCCTGCTAGTCGTATCATCGGTTGTCAATAACAACAGCTGTAGGGGTTCTAGAAAAGCCCTTGTTCATGTTGAACCCAGTGGACATCATCTGGGTCATTTCCAGTTCTCCCATTCCCCTAATTTCGAGAGGCCCCAGTTACTTCTGAAAGCCCAGCTCCCCTCGTGTGTGGCCTGTCAGACCAAGAAAGATGGTCTGTTTACTGGAAGGAGGCTGGTGAGATGGAGAAGCTCTGCAGCATTCGTATCTGACAGGAAAGATGTTGAGAGTCCAGTTAGGATGGCGTTTCAGGGAATCTCCAATGACTACCTCTTTTAATCCGTGTGCCCTCCAGAACCCAGAATCCATACAGTTCCTTTCTTTCCCTCGTCCAGTGCATAGCGGGCGGTGATGATGTCATTAGCTGAGGTCATTCGGGATTCTAGGGTGAGGTGAGGGATTGAAATGAACACAGAAGACCCCGGAGAAAACTTAATTTACCTCCCTCAGAAGCCATTAAGTGCCTGTAATTCCTGATCTACGCATGGGGCCTTATGAAAATTCCCTTATCTGTGCTCTGATGCCAACAGAACGCTATAACTGGCAAAAATGCCCAGAACAACTGACCATGGGGAGCCCGACCCTGATACATCTGCAACACAAGCCACATCCCTGAGGCTTAGAGAGCATGGCAGAAGAGCTTAGAAAGAAAGCATAAGGCCCTGAGGCCCAAGACCTCCGCCGTGAGGCAGGGTTGATATGTGAGAAAAGCTGTACTTAGCCTGCATCTTGAGCCCAGCAGGTGTGTGGACTTCCTCTTCTCATAAACATCTGGGGTTTGGGTCTTTCTTCCTTAGCAAATATATTTGGTGGCTTGGACTTTTATGTCGCAAACCCTGTGCGTTCAGTTCAAAATGGCTGCTGTATGGTAGTCTGGGCTCCTTGATTCGAACCTTGCAGAGATTACTGGTCCCATCTTTCTCTTTACACCCTGCCCCCACCCCATCCCAAATACATAATATCAGGAGTGGTGGGACAGCCCACCTTTGTTTTCGAACGGAGCTGTAGAGAAGCAGGAACCCCTCTGCCCGCCATTTGCATGTGGTTTCTTTGGGAGTGTGGAGAAAGGTGGCCGTGGGTAGACATTTCCATGCATTACTGCTCATTATTTACAGAGTCAGAAGATATTTCAGTGGAAACGCGCTGGGTGCTGAGTGACAAGGCATCTCTCTGCAGTGCAGGGTTCAGGGAAATGGTAGTGAAGTTGACAGCTTTTTAACGTGCAGCCGCTATTCCACTGAAATACGGAGTGTTTTTATTTTGAAAGTACAAGATGACCTATTTATTAGCTGTGATTCCAGCTGAGTTTACACGCTCAGAAACACAAAGAGAGACGAAGAGCTTGTTTCTTTGGGGGGCCACAGATTCCCACTCCCCTCTCCTCCCGCCGCACAGAAGAAAACATCGGGGGAAAAAATGGGTGTTCTGAATTGGAGTGGACGGCTTCTCCTTGAAATGACAGCTTGCCTCGGAATCGCAGGGAAAAAGTTGCCAATTACCTTAATCAGCCTTCTCCTCGAAACAACAAGGAAGAGCTTAGTAGGCCTCCGTGGGAGGAGAGTGAGCAGGGACTGGGAGGGAGACAAACACCAAGTTCAAAAGCTCAGAGTATGCTAGAAAGCTGCTGTTTGTTTTAAAAGCGAGGCTGGGTGGAGGGGGCTGGGCGTTTGGCATGCCCAGTGTTTGCTCCCTCAAGGTTAGACATCAGACCCTGAGCCCGGTTACAGACATGAAATCTTAGCCCAGACTCGGCAAAGTATCAGATGCATTCACATTCCGTAGCACTGGGCTGGTCCCTCTGCCTCTTGCTCAGGTTTTTTTTTTTAATGATTGCCCCACTGCACACCAGATTAGCCACACCCAAACACCTCCTCTCACGGAGAGAGCCTTTATTAAGTGGGGAAGAAAAGGTAAAAGTGGCTGCTTTCTGACTCAGGCAGAAAAACAGCAGCATATAAGACCTTGCAGGGGTAAATTTTTTTAAGAGGGGAAAAGTCTGTGTTCGAATGGCTGGGATGCAGTGGTATGATCTGATTGGGCATGTTTAATTAGGTGAGCCAAAGGGGGCTTTTGACTGCTGGACTTTGGTAGTCAGCCTCAGGAATGAGTCTAGCATAAGGAAGTTTCCAAATAAGGAAACTTGCTGGCTAACTTCAGGGATGTAATCTGTGGTTCATAGAGGGATGGAGGGGCAGTGCCATGTTTGCCAAACCTGGGCCTGCTAGAGCCCTTCAGGAAACATCTGTGTTGCTATAATCAATCCTGGATCACTTTCTAATCACACAAACCTCATAGGAGGGCTTGTTTTGTTTTGTTTTTAGACCGGGTCTTACTGTGTATCCCGGCTGGCCTGGAATTTGATATGTAGACCAGGCTGACCTTGAACTCACAGAGAGCCACCTGCCTCTGCCTCCTGAGTGCAGGGATTAAAGATGTGCGCTACCAGGCCTGGCCTTCATAGTTGCTTTAGGTAGAGGGGTAATCCTGCCCAGTTTATTAAGTGGAAGTGAAGTTTGCACACTACACGATTAGCATTTGTTTGGGGCTTGTCTTTTCCTTTCTTTCTTCCCATTTCTTTCTTTTTTAAAGCTTTTTTTTTTTTTAAGATTTATTTACCTTATATATATGCGTGTTTTACCTACATGTGTCTGCACACCATGTGTGTGCCTGGTGCTGAACTCAGGTCCTCTACGAGAACAGCAAGTGTGCATGGCTGCAGAGCTAGCTCTCCAGACCTTTGTAAGATTTTATTTTTATAAATTTTTAGGGGCCGGTGAGATGGCTCAGCATATAAAGGGGCTTGTCACCAAGCCTGATGACAGGACTTCAGTCTCTAGGACTTATGTGATGGAAGAAGAGAAACTCCTGCAAGTTGTTCTCTGACACCTACATTGCACTGTGGCTTGTCAGTGTGTGTGCACACACACATGACACAAAATACATAGATGTTAAAAACTTTAGGTATAGCAGCGCTCATTCATTCATTCATCAGTGGAGTTCAGACTCATTCAGTTTGTGTCAATTTAAGATTGTGCTAAGTGTTCGAGACAGACGTTCTGGACAGGTGTCCCTTCGTGAAGCCACAAGGCACAGTTTAGATCACTACATTGTCAAAACGTCAGTTTTTCGTTCAGTTGTGTGTCTATAGCCGTCTTCCCACTTCCATCCAAACTCGGTAAATATGTTTCTGAGAATAGAAAAGTGTGTGTGTGTGTGTGTGTGTGTGTGTGTGTGTGTGTGTGGCTTAAGTCAGACCGTTACCTTGAAGGCACAGCCCCAAGTGTCATACATGGACTCCCAGGCACACTCGGATGGTAGATATTGGCACTCCAGAATGACTCGTTTGGTTTGCAAAGCGTGCATTTTGTACCCATATTGCTTCATGGAATCAGCAGCAGCTCGGGGCTGCTTGCCCATTTCATCCAATCAACCATTGAGTTTCATTCGCCAGCCATTTATTGTCAACTTTGCACGGGGCTCTGGGGAGGTGTGCGGGAGGGGCTCCAGGGCTCTGGACGCAGGTGCTTGGCCACCCCAGAGATAAGAGCTGAGCAGCCGTGAGGGTGAAGGGCTCAGCATGGCCCTCCTCTGAAAACAGCCTTCCGTTTGCTGCTTCCTACCCGGGGGACCTTCCGGAGAGGAGGAAATCCAGTTTGCCAGCGGAAGCCGTGGGCATCAGCAGATGCAGTGGAGGGAGGCATTTGTGAGGATGAGGCATCAGATGGAGCTTTCCAGTCAAGCAAACCTAGAGCCACCTGCAGCACTGCCAGGGAGACAAATGCCACATCTGGAAAGATCTGCATAATCCACAGCTTGTCATTTGGGCAGGAAGTACTCTGTTTCCTCTGGGAGGCTGCCTAATTATGGGCTGGATCCTTGCCAGAGAAGAGGAAGGCACTGAGCTAGGAAGCAGCCACGCTCTGGCCTCATCCATGTCATGGCAACCGTGGGATCTGTTTCCAGGTTAGCGTAGGTTCTAGGAGGACCCAAGGTCGGGTTCAGGAGAGATGGCCCAGGTCAGGTGGGGAAGGTGAAGAGCCCCTTGGGAAGGCTGGGGGCCTTGCCCAGTCACCTGAAGTTTTGCAGGGGTCACATCAGTGAGGTGTCACTGATGTCATTGCGGGGGAGATAACAGTGCCTTAGCTTACTGGCTTTTCCTTTTCTTAAACATTGTGTGTGTGTGTGTGTGTGTGTGTGTGTGTGTATGTGTGTGTGTGTGTGTGTGTGTGCTTGTCCAGCTTGTGAGCATGCAAGTGTGTATAGACAAGCCAGAACCCAACCTTGGGTGTGTTCTTCCATTGTTCCCCTCCTGTAGCTCACTGGTGTGGCTGGAGTGGCTGGCCAGGGACCCCCGGGAGCCTCCTGTCTGCTCTTTGGCGCTGGGATTACAGGTGTGAGTTGCTTCATCTGCCCTTTTATTTGTTTGCTTTACTTGGTCACTGGGGATCCGAACTCAGATCCCCATGCTTATGTGACGTACTTTACAGACTCCCCAGCTCCTTTTCGTTGAAAAAAAGAATTGTAGTGAAAAGTCCTTGAGTAGGATCTGCTGTCTTGTTGGACATGGTGCACGCTGATATTTCCAACCCTGGGCAGGCAGAGGCCAGGGAAGCCACAGTTCAAAGCCTGCTGGATAAGAAGAAGTTAATTCCCATCTTAGGCATTTCCCCATGCACAGTTCAGGGCAGCGGATCTGTTCATTTGGTGTGGTCATCTCCACTGTGTATCCACAGAACTGGTTTTCCATCTCACAAGTCTGTATGTATGCGTCAGAACATCTTCCATCTACTGAACTTCCTGCTCCTGCCCATGAAGGTGACTGGTTTTGCCAGTCTCATCCCTTTCACACTGTGTTTCTGGGGTGCTCTCAGGGGAGGAGGGGCTCTAGACACAGCCCGGGCATCAGGTGGCCTTCTCTGCCCTCTCATCTGGAGACCCTGTAGGTTGGGTTGTGTTGATCTCCGGCCATTGTTCTTACTGCACGCCCCACATGTGCACGTGCGTGGGAAGGAGTTTCTTTAACCCTCTCTGTGCTCCCTGATGCTGTGAGTACAGAAAGCAAGTAGAGAAGAGATTCCTAAGAATTTAGGCTCTTAGAGGGCTGGCGAGATGGCTCAGCTGTTTTGTCCAGAGGACCTGGGTTCAATTCCCAGCACCCACATGGCAGCTCATAGCACCAGTAACTCTAGCTCCACAGGACCCACTGTTCTTTTATGGCATGTGCAGGCACCAGACATGCAAGTGGTGCACAGACGTACATACAGACAAAACACGTGTGCACAAATTTTAGGCAGTGAGGAGTTAGCAAAAATGAGAGCTGGCTCAGTGGATAAGAATACTGCACACACAAGGGTCTGAGTCTTGATCCCAGCATCCACATAAAAATTCAGGCATGGCCACACATGTGCCTGTAACACTGGTACCAGCCTATCTGCAGGTCCAGCGAGAGATGTGGAGAGCTTTATAGAAGGACACTGGATGTTCTCTAGTGGTCATTGCACACATACCTACATGTATTTTAGACACAAGTATACACAATATACATGTACCACAATCACACACACACACACACACACACACACACACACACACAAACTCAAAGAAGAAGAAAAAAAGATGAGAGGCCAGGGAGATAGCTCAGTGATTATGAAAGCACAGGCACAACTGCCTACCTATAACTCCAGCTCCAGGGGCACTCTGAGGACTTATGTGCACATATCCCCATGTAGGCATATGCATGTAGTTCAGTGATGGAACAGTTGCCTAACATGAATGAGGGCCTACATCCAGTCCCCAGAACTACAAAAACAAATGACAACCAAGGCAGGTACCGTATCATTAGCAGTGGTGACCTACCGTCCAGAGCTTATGTTTACTCATAACTGAGATTTTTATATTCTTTGGCTAATGTCTCTCTAGATCTCCACACCCAATACCTAGAAATCACCTTTTATCCTTTAATGCTATGAGTTTGACCTTTTAAGATTCCACGTTTAATTTAGATCATGTCTGTTCTGGCTGCATTTCTGTTACTGTAATAAGATGCCCTGACAAAAGCAGTTTTAAGCGAGAAAGGGTTTGTTTTAGCTTATAACTCCAGGTTACAGTCATTGCAGGGATGACAAAGAAAGAGAGAACCCAAGGCAGCTGATCACATTCATAGTAAAACTCAGAGAGAGTGAACATATACTTGTTAGTGCTCAGCCTCCTCTCTATACTCACACAGTCCAAGATTCTCTGCCTAGGGAATGGCACCACCCATAGTGGACTGGATCTTTCCACATCAGTTATCATATTCAAGCCAACCTGATCTACAAAACCCTTGACTGATTCTTCCTAGGTGATTCTGGGTTATGTTGACATAATCATCCTAAGGCTGTATGATCTTTCTTCACCACGTTCATTTTTTCTTAGCAAAAACATTGCTGCAAATGCCTCGTCCTTTGCCAAGGCCTAGTGATGATGTTCCCTGTGTGCACACACCAGGGTTTCTTCATTCAATCACTGTTGGCTTAAGTTGTCACTTGAGTTGCTTCTCTATCTCGGCATATCTTGTAACTAACACTGGAAGGAACATACAAACACAGGTGTCTTTGAGCTACTGACTTCCCCCTTTAGAGAGATTCTGAGAGTGGGGTTGCTGAGAGAGTGGTTGGTGATGGTGTGGTGGTTTGAAAGAAAATGGCTCCCAGAGGCTCTTAGGGAGTGGCACTACCTGGAAGGATTAGGACCTACAGCCTTGTTGGAGAAGGTGTGGCCTTACTGGAGAAAGTGTGCTACTGGGGGTGGACTTTGGGGATTCAGATTCTCAAGCCAGGCCTAGTCTCTCTCTCTCTTCCTGATACCTGCATCTCCAGATGCAGAACTCTCAGCTCTTTCTCCAGCACCATGTCTGCCTGCACGCTGCCATGCTTCCTGCCATGATGATAGTGGACTGAACCTCTGAACTGTAAGCCAATTTCAATGAAATGTTTTCTTCTGGAAGAGTTTCTATTGTCATGGTGTTTCTTCACAGCAATAAAACATTGACTAAAGCATGGGGGTCATATTGTAGGTAACTCAGAACCTTGATCAGGGTGGCCCAGGTCAAGGAGGTAAAAAGTCAGAGTTGAATCTAAGCTTCTCTATTTTGCTCCCAAAAGAATTGTTTGTTCAGCTGCTACCAACACCAGGTTCTCCACCAGATGTCAGGAATATGCAGGGAGCTGAAGCTTGAGACTGGGTTCCTAAGTTCAGGGAGGCAGAGTCCAGCTGCCCATGCACCGGAGATACTCTTATATGTGACATGCCCATCACTGGAATGGGCTCATGCCATGCAGGGATCAGGTCTGGAGTTTTGTCCAGCCTGGAGTCTCTTGGGTTGCCCAACACTCATTGAGCCCAAGCAGAAGGAAGGCTAGATGACTTGTGACCCTTAGTTTCCCAAATTCTTGGACTGTAGGCATTAGCTCTGTTCCTGGTAAGAACAGATCAGCAGAGCATTTCACAGCGCTGAATTGGAAGCATAGGGCAAACTGCTCAGCCTCTCTCTGCCAAGCATCCCAGCCACGGAGCTGGATAAGTCTGGGAGGTTGCCTTGGCCTTGAGCCAAACCCATCCTGCGCAGCCTCAGCATGCCTCATTTTCTTCTGTTGCGAAAAGGAGATAACTCGGTGTCTCTTGAATCATTCCCAAATGTAACTTTCAGCTTCAAAAATGCCAGTACAGTTCATATTTCAAGCAGAAGTTGCATTGTGTTGGCCAAACTAGAAACTGAAAGAGTTATTGTCTAAAATGACACATGATGGTGGTGGTGGCGGCTCAGTGGTTAAGAGCACTTGCTGCTCTTGCAGAGAACTCGAGTTTAGTTCCTAGCTCCATGTCAAGTGGTTCATGACTACCCCAAAACTACTTCCATGGAATCCAACTCTTCTGCCTCTGAAAGTACCTCTCCTTCACCCCCACCGTGCATGCGGCATGCGTGCCTGTATGTGCATTCCCATGTGTGCATTCCTGTGCATGCATGCATTTGTGCTTGTGTGTGTGTGTGTGTGTGTGTGACACAGGTGGTACCTTGCCTTCACAAAAGGGCTGCATCCTGGTGTGGGGCCAGAACCACAAGGTGTAGATAGAGCCCAATCTTATATCTTCCTTTCAGATTTTGTAGCAAGTCTTGGTCTCTGTGGTAGTATGTAGAAAGCCTGGATGGTAGGTGTTTCCTTTCTTAATTACCTTTTGGTACTGAGTTGTGAGCATAGCAGAAACATTTCCCTTTGTAATTTATGGCAGTCTCTTTTGGAATATTGTTCCTCCCTGATTCAAAGAAAGGAAGATGTTCCCGTTAATAGATTTGCATTTTGTCAGCCTTTGTATCTGCACCAGAATACAATAATTGTAAATTACAGTCCCAATCAGCAGGCTGTCCAGAAGGACGGTGACGACACCCCCAACAATTGATGCACACTCTTTGGAATTTAGGGGCACCATAATTTATCTGAGTTCATTTTTTTTCCCTATCCAATTTGAGGAAAGGCATCTCTATTTTGTAAGCAATAATCTCTGCTGTTGTATTTCTTGGCTAAACAGAGAAAACATTATTATAATATATATATTTTTGCGTATTTCCTAGTCGGTGCTGCAGAATCTAGTACCGACTTTATGGGAAAGAGTTTATCAATATTTCAATGACAAAGTCCAACTTTCAGGAGGTTGGTAATTCATCTTTTAAAAGTCAGGTAAGACTCTGAATGTGGCAAGTGGTGTGTCCTCCCAGGACCCCAGGTGCTCCTGCAATATTAAACCAACAGTGTGACGATTCTCTTCTTTCAGCTTTCAGGGTGAAACCTGGCTTCTGCTTTCCTATGTGACTAGGGTTGAGAATTAAGCTTTTCAGATGCACCTGAGTATTACCGAGGGTCCTGCCCACAGCTGGAGGGGACAGCTGCTGGAGTCCAGATCTCTGAATTTGTTCAGTAGCAAGCGTTTCTGGGAAAATCCACCAACATATCACAGTGGCTATGGAATGGCCCATCAGTTGATAAGACACTCTGGAAAGCATAGTTGTTTCTTGAAGTAGTGCGTGTGTGTGTGTGTGTGTGTGTGTGTGTGTGTGTGTGTGCCTGTTGGTGTGTGTGTGTTCGTGCATGTATGTGTGTGTTTTTATGTATGTGTGCCTGGGCATGTATGTGTGTGCATGTGGTGTGTGTGCGCTTGTGTGTGTGTGTGGAGCATGTGTGTTTTTGTATGCATGAGAACATGCATGTATGTGGTGTGTGTGTGCTTGTATGTGTTCCTGTGCATGCTTGGTGCACACAGAGGCATTCTTGGGGAGTGGTGTCTCTCATTGGGACCTGAAGCTTGCTGCTTAGTCAAGGCTGGTTGGCCGTTGAGCTGCAGAGATATGCACCTTTTTGTGTGGGTTCTGGGAACTGAACTCTGGTTCTTATTCTTACAAGGCCAGGCACTGAATATCTCCCCGCCTTGAAGGCATCAGCAAGGCAAATGAGCATTCCTGATTATACAGCAGGCAAGAGTGGGCTGGAGAGACGTCTCAGCAGTTAAGAGCACTAACTGCTCAATTCCCAGATCACAACCATCTGTCATGGGCATCCCATGCCCTCTTCTGTTGTGTCTGAAGGCAGTGATAATGTACTCATATACACAAAATAAATAAATAAATCTTTAAAAAAGTAAGGAAAGAAAGGGGCAGATTTGAGGACTGGAGAGGTGGCTCAGTGGTTAATAGTACTTGCTGCTCTTGTAGAAGACCTGAGTTCAGTTCCTAATACTCACACCAGGCAGCTCACAACTACCTGTAACTCCAGTCCCAGGGATACAATGCCCTTTTCATGGATATCCAAACATATGTGATACCCTATACATACATACATACATACATACATACATACATACATACATATATATATATACAGAAATAAAAATGAAAACAATATATATATATATATAAAAATATAAATAAAAAAAATATATATATACAGAAATAAAAATGAAAATAAAATCCTTGGAGAGAGAGACATATAGGTCCAGACAAGATTCAATGCTACTTTTATCACTGAGAGGCCCAAGAGTCAGTCAGCTGCTTGGTGTCCTTGCTGCTATCTAGTCCCCGAATTGAGCTAGCTCCTGCCCTCAGCTACGTGCCCTGGCAGGTCTCTTAAGTCGCTTTGAGTCAAAATGAGTGATCACCTTCAACATCCTAGGGTCACCCAAAGTGAGATGCCACAAAATGTCATGACCCCTCATGCAAATTCTGCCTAGTAATAACCAGCTATAGGTTTTGTTTTATCGGGCTGGCCTTTAAAAATGAAACAGATAAATGAGACTGCTCAGAAAAATCCTGCATGTGGCGTGGCCTACAGAGGGCTGCAGCTGGAGCAGACAGCCCAGCATCTTCTCTTTCCTTGTAGGCTTGGTCAGGACCTTTGTTAGGTCTTATTATGGATACAGCTATGATCCTGGTGATGTCTTTGTAGGGGAAACCATTAGTGCTTTGTAGTTTATGGGGTTATCATCTGAGAAGTCTCCAGAGTATGCAGAGCTTCAGTCCCCAAATGCAGTTGCCAGCACGAGGTGCTAAGCTCCAATTTGGGGATTTAGGGAGGCCCTCGAATGTGGGAATTGGGGGGGCCAGAGTGCTGGCCTTCCACAGGCCTGTCCTCACCCACTTACTGTCAGAGGACCACGAACAGATTGCTAAACTCCTTTGGGTTTGTACATCTGTGAACAGGGCCAATCCAATGTACCTCAGAGCATTGCTATGGGATATTTCTTTTTTCCAACACAGAGTTTCTTTGTGTAGCCCAGACTGTTCTGGAATGCTCTGTGTAGACCAGGCTGGCCCCAAACTCAAGAGATCCACCTGCCTGTGCTTCCTAGTGCAGAGATTAAAGGCATGTGCCACCACACCCAGTTACCATGAGAACTTTACGAGGCAGGTGTGAGCACTGTGCTGGTGTGCACCCTTTATTTATTCAACCACTGAGTTTCTGTTAAGCACCTACTGTGTGTCAGGTGCTGTCTAGGTCTGGGGAATGGGTTGAATGGGACAGACATGGTGCCATTCTGTGCTTACATGTTAATGGTTACATGTTAATGGGGAAGGAGGAGACACAATAAATAACATGCTTTTTCCAGTGACTAGCTGGTTAGGAGCAGGGACGGTCATATCAAGGAACCTGATCATCCCAGTCCGATGTGCCCCCAGCAAGTTCCCACTTTGTTTACCCCTTGGCAAGCTCATACCTGGGGCTGACTCACTGGCCCTGAGATGCCCTAAGGGCCTCCTGAGCATCTAGCCAGGCTCCAGAGATCCCTTCCACTAGATCTCCCAAGAAAACCATGCAGAGTCTGTGTCTTTTACCCCTTGGGTGTCCAGAGCCCTGGCCCTGAGCTGTCTTGTGTTCTCTTCCTCAGAGTCCCATTAAGATTTCTAGAACAAGGAATTCCCTGCTCAATTCTGCCCTGAATCTGTGTCTTCTTTCTGAGAGCCCCCCCCCCCAGTGTGTGTGAGTGTGCGTGTGATGATCATGTGTGTGCATGTTTGTATGTATGCATACACATGTGGCACTGCATATGATCAGACTGGAAGACAAACTCAGCTGTCCGTTCCCAGACACCATCTACCTTGTTTTTGAGTCACGATCTCTCAGTGGTCTGAACTCACCAAGTAGGCCAGGCTAACTGTGCAGTGAGCCTCAGGGATGTTCCCGGGAACATTTCTTTTTTTCCTGTGTGCTTTGAATTTTGAGCTCAAGTCCTTGCTCCTGAAAGGCAAGTGCTTTACTGTCTGAGCCTTGTCAGCTCTACTTGGGTGGTCACTGAGGAGGTATTGTGAGATCACCACTATAGGTTTTACACAGGTCCCAGACAGACTTATGAAGACCCCTGCCCCCGCCCTGCTGTGAAAGCAAGTATAGGCTTATGCATTTGGGAGCTGATTAAGCTCTCTGGTAAGTGAGAGAGATGATGTTAGGGTGCACACTTCCGGCAGAACCCTCCATCCCACGTCAATCAGTGGGATCCTGACAACCCCATTCCCGTACATGCTCCCGAGCTGATACCAAACCCCAACAACTGACAAGAGGCTCCATCTTATGAGGTGGGAAGAAAAAAAGGATTAAAATCTAAATTTTGCTCTCTGATAAAAGTGCGGCATGAAATGGCTGGATTGTGTCGCTGCCTGGTTTTTCATTTGTGTTTTTGTTTCATGCGGCAATATCTAACTCCAGCTGCTCACGTCCTCTTTCCTTTCTCCTCACTTTGATCTATTCGTTTTCCCCAGAAATGGGGTTTATAAATCACTATAATGCAGCCTTGGGAAGGATGGTGCTTAGTGCCGGGAGAGATACATTGTTGCTAACAGCCCCGGCAGGGAGAAAAACTCCCGCCTCGTTGCCGGGTTCTGGCGACAGGTTACTGATGGTGTTTGCTTTTTATGTCTGTGTGCGAGCCATCGGGGCAGGGCCGGAGGGAGCATTCCGTGTGCCACCTTCGTCATATTTCAAGACTCCTCCTGCAGTTGAAAACAAACTGCTTCTCCTGGCTTCTCAAGGAAGCAGAGGGAAAAGGAAGGAAAGGCATCGCAGGGAGAGCGTCTGGAAGTGTCAAGTGTGTGTGTGTGTGTGTGTGTGTGTGTGTGTGTGTGTGTATGTGTGTGTGTGGTGTGCCTCTCTCTGTGTGTGGTGTCTCTGTGTGTGTGTCTCTCTCTCTCAGTGTATTTGCATGTGTGTGTGTGTGTGTGTGTGTGGTACATGTCTGTGTGTGTATGTTTGATCATGTGTGTGTGTTGTGAGTATGGTCTATGTCTTTGTGTATACGGCTATGGTGTGTGTGTTCATATGTGTGTCCCTGTGTGTGTGTGTTGACTGTATGTGTGTCTATGTGAGTGTCTGTGTGTGTATAGTGTGTGTAGTATGTGAGTGTGTGTGTGGTGTGTACATGTGTGTGGTTGTGTATGAGTTCATATGTGTATCCAAGTGTATTTCTGTGTGTGTGTATATGTGTCTGGTGTGTGTGTGTCTATGTGGTATGCATATATCTGTTTATATGTGTCTGTGTGTATGTCTCTCTGTGTGTGTATATGTGTGTGTCTGTGTTGTATGTGTCTGTGATGTGAGTGTATCTGTGTCTATGTGGTGTGTATATGTGTGTTTTTGAGTGTGCACATGCTTCTTTGAATAAAATCCAGCTCCTAAAACATCCCTCTGTCTTTCTGATGCCAGCCTGTGCCTTCGAGGTGGGCGCAGTTATCTGGCAACCCAGACCACAGGCGTGCATTAAGAAGTCTCAATGCCCAGCCGCTTTTCCAGAGGCCTTCCTCTTGCCAACTTTCATTGTCCCATTTTTCTCTGTAGCTCAGACCAGCTGAGAAGCTTGGGATGAGCCTGCCTGACTTGAGGCAGCAGACTGATCTTGTGTCAGTGACATCCAGGGTAAGACCATGAACATGCCGCTAGGCCCTGAATCAGGGAGTACAGAGTCTCCCTCACATGGGAGCCATGAATGGCCTCAAAGACCTGGCCCAGGGGAGTTGGAGTACTCGAATGTGCTGTGGACAGTTGCAGACATAGCTTTTGAGTTCTTACCGTCTCTCTAGCTGTGTTTCCCTGAAAGGGCAGAGTAAGACTCAGCACCTATTCCTTACCCAGGAACTTCAGCTCTGTCTCCCCATGGCTTCCAGTCCTAATAATGCTCTCTTTGACAATTGTGTGTGTGTGTGTGTATGTGTGTGTAGTGTGTGGTGTTTGTGTGTGTGTGTGGTGTGTGTGCTAGTGTGTAGTGTGTGGTATGCATCTATGTGAGTGTGTGGTGTTTGTGTGGTGTGTGTATCTATGTGTTTGTGTGTGTATGTGTTTGGAGTGTGGACATGTGTTATTTATTTTGGGTGTACATGCATGCATGTACAGGAAAACCACAGAGGCTGGCTAGTACATGTTTCAGGAAAACCATGAAACATGTATGTGTGTAGGTGCTCACACAGTCCAGAGGAAGGCACTGGATGTGTTGCAGGCAGTTGTAAAGGCCCCGATGTGGGTGCTGGGAATTGTGTTCTGGTCCTCAGGAAGAGCTGCATAGGCTCATAACTGCTGAGCCGTCTCTCCAGCCCTGCAGCCCCACATTGATCTTTGCTCAAAGGGAGAACCACACAGTGCTGACTGAGCACTTGGAGGCTGGCTGGGAAACTGAGTGGCCTTCATAGCAGGCAGCACAGACATACTCAGGGCCCCTGAAAAACGAAGAAACAAATCTCTGTGTGACATCTTTTTGTTAGCTTGGCAGCCAGTCTCCCAGGCAGCACGGGGTGGGTATAGAAGATAAAAGCAAGGAGGAAAACCATGAAACAGTAGAGCCCTTTTGAAGCCACACTACCTCTCAGAGTTTAGCCAGGGGTGACAGTTTGAGCAGACTGGATGACTAGACCAGAGCAGGAAGGAAGCTTCCAGGGGCAAAAATTAGCAGATAGTCTGTATAAATATGCTTTCCTTGCTTAGCTTACAACCCAGAGCCACCTATGTGTGTCTAATCCAGCCAAAGGGATAGAGTGAGTGTGTGTGTGTGTGTGTGTGTGTGTGTGTGTGTGTGTGGCCCATGTATATGCATGGGTAATCAAGTGCGTGTGTATATATGTGAGACTGTGTGCACACATATGTATATTTGTAAAAACTATCAAGAACCTTCTAACTTTCCAGGCCTCCTGCTGTCCACCCTAGGCAGGCTTCATCTGCCAGAGAGGTTCACCACCAGCTTTCAAAAGTCACAGGAGTCCTCTGCCAGTTGAGGTGGGGCAGAAAATTTGTAGCCCCTACCTGGCTGTGACCCTGGCTTGTGTCTCAGTCCCTGACAGATCAGTCGCCAGCTACCTGACTACATCTGCTTTCTCTGCATTGTAGACTCCTGGGGCCGTGAGGAAATGATCAAATTATCCAAAACCTCCTCAGAGTGGAGATGATAGTGACCACTGGCCTCCAAATGGCTGGCGGGACATCTGGCCTGGACGGACACACAGTGTGGTCCATCCACATTAGGGAATAGAATTCAGCACTGGAAGGGGCTGAGGCGGTGACCTATGACCTCAGAGTGAACCCCAGAGACTCCCAGCAAGAGCCAGAACACAAGAAGACAGACAAAAGGCCATGTGCCAGGTGGTGCTATCTGTAAGAAATACCTAGAACAGACAAATCCATACTGAAAATAGATGAGTGGGTGCTGGGCTTTGGAGAATAATAAATTATAAACATAAAATTATATATACATAAATATATACATATATTTATACATGTGTAAATATAAACAATAGATAATAAGGAAGTTTTGGGCATTATAGAGATGTAGTCATTGTGCCAAGCTGTAAATGTCCTAAATGGCACCGAAGAATGCACTTTGAAAAGGTTAGCTTTGAGGCTGGGGAGATGGCTCAATCAGTAAAGCTATTGCCTTGCAAACAGAAGGACTTGAGGCAGGTTCTTGGGATCCATGTAAAGAAAAAAAAAAAAAAAAACAGTATAGTAAATCATGGCCATCAATCCCAGTGCTGGGGAGGTAGAGATGGCAGCCACAGAGACCCACTGGCCGGCTGGTCCAGCCTACTTGGCAAGCTACTGTCTGTGGGAGACCCTCTCTTAAAAACAAAATGAAAGGTGGATGATGCCTAAGGAATTTATTCCTTCCCGTAGACTGTCATCTGATCCCACCCTCCTGTGTCTATGCATGTACTCCCCCCCCTTACATGAACAGGCATGCATACATACATACACAGGAGTCAATTTTACATTTTGCAATTTCTTACTCAAATAAAAATGTTAGCGTATTGAATAATATGAACACTCACTAACATGAAGCCCTTGGCACAGTGCCTCCATTATTGTGACCAGCACAGCAGTCACGTAGTGCGTGTCATGACGATCTTTTCTTCCGACTGCTATGACCTCTCATGATGTTCGGGCTCCACGGGTCTGGGTGGTGCTCAGGGGCGCTTTTAGATGCAGCGCGTGAGGCAGGACGGGCTCTAGGTTAGACAGAACCCCACAATGTGTTCAAGGATATATGGGTGCAGAACTCTGTTCTCACCTACCACCATGACAGCCGAACCAGGAGCAGCAGCTGCAGTTTGGCTGGTGCAGACACTGCCTCAGCAGGCGTCCCTTGGCTTGGGGACCATGCTTTTTCTCCTGCCCTGTCCCCAGTAGCGCGGGGGGGGGGGGGGCGAGCCTTAGCAAGCCAGAGCAACCCGCTTCCTCAAGCCCAAGCAAGCTATAAATTTCAAGGTTTAATCATGACTTCATGATCATTCAGCAAAGAGCAGCAGAGGATTCATTCTACCGGGAACCGCAAAGGGAAGACCGCAGGGGGCTGTTGTGGGGGATATTGGTTTAGCAGAGGCAGAACTGTTCCCCTGGGCCCTTCTGGGGACCGCCGATGAACGATGACACCGATGGCCGTAACAAGGCAATTACTGGTGTGCACAGCAATGCTTTGTTAACGACAGACAGGCTTCTGTGAGTGCCGGTGGTGGCCTTTGTTGTGAGACTGCTCATCTGCCTGGCAGCGGAGTGACTGGGAATCTTCCCATGGCTGTGCTAGAGCCTGCGTCCTTGAGAATGTAGTAAGCATTTTTTAAAAGCCCCAAGGGTCCTTTCTAGTCTTCTCTGCAAATGTTAAAGAGGAAGAGAAATCAAGGAAACCCAAAGAGGACTCCATGGTCCCTTGCACACGGCAGGTACCTAATATCTGTTTACTGAACATCTCAGCTCCTTCATTTTATGGGAAAGAAGAAAGAGGCCCAGAGAGGGAGCGATTAGTAACTGTCACACAGCCGGCCTCCCAATTCCCAGTGTGAGTCGGTGCTTTTGTGCCTGTCCTTGTTTATAGAGCTAGAAGTTAGAGCAATAGGAAAGAGGAGGGCTCCCCTGGGACAGAGGGAAGAAATCCAGCCCCATTTCCCACGGGTGACAGAAAGGGGGTACTTTCTGAGTTACTCCAGAAAACTTCTAAATATATGCAAGTGCTTTTATCTTCTTTTCTGTTTGTGTGTTTACTTTATTTTTTTATGAAGTGGATTCCTGTTTAGAAGGCATATCTATTCTTCGCCTGCCCGTGTGTGTGCATGTGTGTGTGCAAGTGTGCACATGTACATACATGGAGGTCAGAGGTCGAATATTCCCCTCTTGTCCCCAACTTTGTTTTTGAGACAGTGTTTCCTGCTCATTGCCTGGCCGGTGAGCCCCAGGGCTCTTCCTAAGCCCCACTTCCCAGCACTGGAATTATTGGGGCTCATTGTGTAGCTTTTTACATGTGTGCTTGGGAATCCAAACTCAGGTTCTCCTAATTACCTAGAAGAAAACACTTTTACCTAGACAGGGTCTTGCTATGTAGTCTGTGTGGGCCTCAAACTCCTTATCCTCCTGCCTCAGCCTCTCAAATGGTGAAATGACAGGGGCACCCCAACATGCCCACCTCTCCCTTCTTTTTAGGTTCATCTATTTTATTTTATGTGTATAGGCATTTTGCCTGCGTGCACCCATGCATGTCTGGTGTCCACAGGTCAGAAGCAGGTGTCAGATCCCCTGGAACTGAATTTGTGGATAGTTTCGAGCCATTGTGTGGGTGCTGGAAACTTAACTTGGGTCCTCTGCAAGAGCAGCTGGTATTCTTAAATACTGAGCCACCTCTCCAGCTCCCATTCGTCTTCCTCTTTTTTTTTTTTGAATGGTTTTGACTCACCACATTACCTGGCTATGCTCAGGATACACTCCTATCCAATCTTCAGCTAGCCCTGCCAATGGTCATTTACATATGCCACTTCCAGGGCCTCAACGTTACAACACTTCTTGCCAGGACATGTGTGCACATGTAGGTGAAGTCTAAATAGGGGAGCAGCTGGATACCCACTTTTATTTTTACAATAAGATATTTACTTTATGTATATGAGTACACTGTAGCTGTCTTCAGACACACCAGAAGAGGACATCAGATCTCATTACAGATGGTTGTGAGCCACCATGTGGTTGCTGGGAATTAAACTCAGGACCTCTGGAAGAGCAGTCAGTGCTCTAACCACTGAGCCGTCTCTCCAGCCCTGATAGCCATGTTTTAAGGTCTGAAGGTACTGAGACTGATTCTTGGCACAAGTCAGCTGACTTTTAGTCTCATGCCCACCTGTCGCCCCACCCTGGCCTTGTGCAGACTATCCTGTGTGTGTTCACCCTGACTCTGCTTCCTTTGTGTCCTCTTGCCTTCCTGTGCATCCTCCATCTCAGCCTCCTGCCAACTGCTGGGCCACTAGACTCAGGAAAGGTGCTTAACCACACAAGCCAGCTAAAGATCCCGCACACAGCACTCCTTGCTGGTACTGAATGCTAGGGTGAAAGACCCAGGCCATCTCTCTCTCTCTCTCTCTCTCTCTCTCTCTCTCTCTCTCTCTCTCTCTCTCTCTCTCTCTCTCTCTCAGAAGGAGTCTGGAATGAATTGCTGGCTGACCCTCCAAGCCATCCAGCTGGATATCTGAAGGAGGTGGGCTTTCTCCAGTGCCAGTCACATATTGAAGTCTCCCCCACTGCAGGGACAATCTGACCCTAATAGAAGACACCCCCACATCCCAAGTGACACAGAGAAAGGAAGCAAGAGCCTATCTGATAGACACTGGTGACAGTGGCACAGGAGTAGAGGGGTGCCCTGCTGGAGACAGCCCCCTGGCATTCCCCACACCTAACTTGGGGGCCTCTGGAAGCAGGCCTGGGCCTGGAGTCAAGAGTTAAATTAGGCCTGTGGCAGATGTCAGGCCCCAGAGTGCCTGGCACTTGCAAATGGAGCTGCTGAGAGCTCCACCTGATATGATCCAGAAAGCTCTGGATATATAGACATCATAAGTCCAGTACATTAACCCCAGGAACACCTGAGCTGGGCAAAGCCTTGAGTTCCTGAGTAGCTGCAGCTGCACAGAAGTCCTGGACAGAGGCAAACTCCCCTGTGTGCTGACTCAGCCTACATCACCTACCCTGAGCCTTGCCCTAAGCAAGGCTTGTTTCCCATTAAGTGGTAATAAAAGCAGTCCATTCTTCCTTAGGAAATGGCATCTAAAATGGGCACAAGCAGCCCCTGATTTCATATTTGAAGGAAACATCCAGCCAGGCATGGTGGCCCACGCCTTTGATCCCAGCCCTAGAGAGGCAGAGGCTGGTAGATCTCTGTGAGTTTGAGGCCAGCCTGGTCTACAGAGCCAGTGAGTTCCAGGACAGCCAGGGCTACATAGAAAACAAAACAACAGGGCCTCTTACTTAATCTGGCTAGGCCAGTGGCCAGTGAACCCCAACGGTCCTCCCAGCTCTGTCCCCAGTGCAAGGCTTATGGGTGAATGCTTGGCTTTTTTCATGGGTGCTGGGGTTCTCCTGCTTGATCAACAGGCAGTCTTATCCACTGAGCCACCTTCCCAGACCCCCATGATGTTGTGATGTCTCCCCTGCCTATTGCTCTGTGCCTACTACTCCCTCAGAGTAGCCGCACATCTGATGGATTTTAAAAAGATAAGCCAACAAACATGCCTGTGTGCTTTGGGAGCGAGCACCTGTATCACACATGTTCGTGTTGGCCTTTCACCTGAATCCACAAACCAAGGCAGCTTTTTTTTCTTGTCAAATGAAGAATCAAAAATAAAGGGCCTGGAGAGATGGGTCAGTGGTTAAGAGCACTGACTGGTTTTGCAGAGGACTCAGGTTCAGTTCTAGGCCCTACATGGTGGCTCACAACCATCTGTAACTCCAGTTCCAAGGGACCTCACATCTGCTGCTCTCCATGGGTTCATGTATGCACATGGTACTTGGATATATATATATTCAGGTAAAATACTCATACATATAAAAATAAACACATTTTTTTAATGCATCATACGGACTTAAGAGAGGCTCGGTGAGTAACAGCTTTTAGCCAAGTCTGACTACCTGGGTTTCATCCCCTGGGCCCACATGGTAGAAAAAGATAACCTACTCCCAAGGGTTGTTTTCTGGCTTCTCAATGTAAGCTGTGGCAGGTGCATGCCCTCTTCATCCCCTTTGTGAATAAATAAATAAATGCAACAAACTATTTCATAATCCATGGTCAGTGTTGGCTTTCCAGCCCTCGGCCCTTCCTCCACAGGTTTCCTGTCTTGCCTCTCTTTCTTGAATAGGTACAAAGTCTAAGAAACCACTCCACACCATCCTTTAAAAACCAAAACAAAAAACCAACATGGTCTCTCCTCTTATAACTGAAGTTGACCTTGAGCTCCTGGGCTCTCGAGATCCTTCCACTTCTGCCTCTCAAGATGGCATGAGTCACGGTGCCCAGCCACCAGCACCAGTTCTCGCCACACAGTGGAGCTGAGGGGCTTCCTGAGGGCACAGAGCGATGTAGCCAAGGGACAAGCCCACACTCTCCAGGACGGAGCAGGGACACTGCTGACAGACAGGCAGGTGGGCTAGCTTATGTGATCCGAAATATCTGCACCCCAGCCCACAAAAGAGGCTAAAGGCGAGATAAAAGCACCCTCTCCTCCCCTAATTTGTAGTTTTCTGGTGTTAGCAAGGCTTATAAGACACATGCTCCCAATTAGCTGCTGCTCTTAATTTAAATGCTTCATAAATTATCTCCTGCGCGTGTGGATTATCACTTCATAATGTGAGTTAGCATTTAAATAAATAGCTGTGGTGTAGGAAATTAGAGAGGTTTACTTCTGAGGCTGAGGCATAATGAAGGAAAATACCAAGGAAGCCGAATGGGGCTGGGGGCCTGGGGGGGCGGGTGGTGGGGGCAATGGCAGAGGCTTATGGAGTTCCTGGAAAATACAAGTTGTCTGCATGCCCACACACACACAGCGGGGAGTCTCACTGGCCCATCTCAAAAAATAATATTGTTTCTCCAGTTTTGAAATAATTAGAGATTTCGATGAAATTGCAAAAAATTGTAGAGAGAAGAAGTGAGCAGCGTCCCTGAGTCACCCCCAGGGGCAACTGCTTAATAACTAACAAAGTCACAGAGCCAGGAGAGTGGCAGTGGTCTAGCCACAGGCCTGACTTTGATTGTGCTATCTGCCCCATCATTTTAAGGAAGATGTTTCAGAGACGCCCAGAGTTAAAGACGATGACAGCCAGTGTCATTTAGCGAGCATTTAGTGAGACAGAGCAGGAGATGCTCTTGTGCTCCATTACGGATGAGGATACTGGGCTGTTGATAAGTGCTGGAAAGGACTGTGGGGCTTGAAAGCTGGGTGACCATGGAGAGGGGATCCATTGTCCTATACATTTTGTGTTCTCGGTGTCTTCTGTGAGATAGGGGAAATAGTGACCTAGAATCAGAGACTTGTTTTTTTGTGGGGAGAAAACAAAACAAAGCAAAACAAGAAACCAAAACACAGGTGGTGACAGGGACAAAAGCCAGCTCTGGCACACGCCTGTAATTCCAGCACTGAGCGACAAGATTAGGAGTTTTCTTTCATGGTTCTCTCTGATATATTGGGGCCAGCCTGGGCTGTTGAAAATCTTGTCTCAAAAAGCCAAGAAGGGAGAAGAGGGAGAAGGAAGGGAGGGAGAGAGGAGTGAGAAGGAAGAGGAGATGAGGAGGGTGCAGCAGTGGCCATGGTGGCATGGGCCATCTCCCAGGCAACCACACTTCAAGCATTTGAACAGTGTTGACAGACACAGAAACAGAGCCTCCGGACAGTGGTCACGATCTCTGTTCTGTGACCACAGGCTTTTCTCTCTCTCTTTCAGAGAAATCACAAGCTTTGGGGACCCGGGATCATATCTCTATATATTGCCTTTGCTAGTCACAGGTGACTCCAGGAATCTGTGAAGGGTGTGTCCTGAGGGCCCATAGGTGGTCTCTGAGGTGGCCTGCTTCCTTGTGCCCTTACTTCCCAGGGTCTTTGTTTTGGGATGAAGAGGCCAGTCTGTAGCACAGACATGACAGGCGCTGTAGTGACTTCAGATAGCAGACACAGATGTCACCCCTAACATGGTACACACTGAAGCTTATAGTAGTCTAGACTTTGCTTCATGTCAAATACAGGGCAGAGGCTTCTGTGGAACCATATGAAATTACCCCAGTCTTCCAGTTTGGACCCATAAAATTAGCAAGCTGAGCCTCACACTTAGCAAGGCGCGTCCTCATCTGAGTAATTTTCGCTTTGGCCTCCCTCATTTCCACTGATGGCTTGCTCAAGGTTGTCTGGCTGGCTCCCCAAGGCTCTGCCCCCAGACCTACCTCCTTGGTTTGAGGAAGAGTAAGTGTCATCTTGCCTTGAACACTGGCTTCCTTGGTGTTTGTTCTCGTTGACTTGTGTTCCGAGCACCGCTCCTGGGAAAGCCAGTGTACCCAGCTCAGTCACACTTCAGCTGTGGCCCTGGATCCCCTTCACCCCAGGGAGGATCCACACCGGAGTGAAATGGGATAAACGTGGCCTGGCGTTTCACGGCTGGTTCATGTCATTCAAGTCTGCGGGGATCAAAGGCTGCCCCTGGAATGTTCCAAGCCCTTTGAAGCTGATAACAAAGGCATCTTAGAGAGTCCCATCCTTAGAACCAGAGGGCTGCTCACAGATGAAACCGCTGGGGTCCAGATGCAAAGGAAACAGAGAGGGGTCTCAGCAGGCGATGTTTCTGCACAGAGAGAATAGTTAGGGGGCTATCAAGTTGCTGACAAGTGGGTGTGTGGACATTACCTCTGAAGTAGGCAACACTGGGTGCGGTCGCCCTTCCCACCGACCTTTTAATCTTGTTCCTTCCACAGCCATATCCCTGACCCTTGTAAAAGGATCTCCTGGCAGCGTGTTCTAAGCTGCATTTTAATAAGTCAATAAGAAAGCTCAAAAATTATTTAAAGCTTCTTAAAGAGGCTTACATTTGATTTCTTGTGGGAATTCTGGGCTGTAGAACGGTAGAAATACAGACTGTCCCAGGTTGCTTCATACGAAGTCAATGTCATTTTAGACAAAAAACAAAATAACAACAAAGAAAACCCTCTATTTAAATAGAGTTGACCTAGTGAGAAGGTTTTTGTCACCTGTGGGTCACATTGTTGAAGCCCAAGGTCCTGGGGGGGGGGGGTAGGAACTGACTTTGGCTGCCTAGCAAAGTGACATCGTCCTTGAAAGCCTCAGCCTGGCCTTGAAAAACCAGGTCCCAGGAGTCTGGCAAAGGACAGCCGACTTTCCCTGGCCACTGCAGGGCAGGGAGGAAAGGCGAGCATCTGGGACACTGATCTGGGACAGAGCTATGGTTTTTTTTCTTGATTTTATGGCTGCGTTCACCCCAGGTCCCACCACCGAGGCCACGTTATCCTGCTGAGGGGATGCCGGGGAAACCCCCAGACAACCCTGTCGGATTTCTCTCTGTTTTCTATGATTGACCCGGTCAAGGAGGACACCGAGAGGATGGGGTAGAGAGAAGCAGGAAGGGTACCCATCACTGAGGGTCAGGAGGAATAAAGAATTAAACCTAAAACTGGGCTACTTCTGTACAGAGAACCATTTTTGAGGTTAGAACCCAAGGGGTCATGCACCTTGCACTGGCCACTGCACTGGGTGGCTCCATACAGTTGCTGTCCACACGAAGACGGTAGCAACCTCCCCCAAATGCTAGGATTATGCTCCGTGGTACCGTGTGGCCAGAGGTGTGGGAGTTACATAGTGTCCTCCCAAAAGATAGTCCACATCCTAATTCTAATCTCTGCGAATGTGGCCTTATGGGTAAATGGGGTGCTTGCAGATATAATCAGTAAAGGTTCTTGGGATCCCACGCTTTATTGAAGGCGACAGGCGTTTCCGTAGGGAAAAGAAGGGAAGACTTGAGACACATATTCTGGAGTAGAGCTGTGTAAGGCAGGCAGAAACTGGCGTCGTGTGGTCAGAAGCATACAGATAAGGGCTGCCAGCAGAGGTGGGACAGGAACCTTGAAGCTGAGGCTTTGGCTTCAGACTTCTGACTTCAAAGCGCCACAGACATGTGTAAAAGTATTTCTTCCATATGGAGCTCTGTGCCTTCATTTACTTCATTCATCTAAAGTCCCTGCCCCCAGCTTCCTTTCTAGTGTCCTCTGCTGGCCAAACAGACAGTGAGGGGTAAGGCAGGAATAATCCAAACAGAAAGAAAGGGGCTCTTTTGGAGCTCCCGGTTGGTGGAGTTTGCTTAGCATTCACACAGGAAGCTGCAAATCCATCCCCAGCATCACACACACCAGGGGTGCTGGTGTGTGCCTGTAATCCCGGCACTTGGCAGATGGAGGTGAGAGGGTCAGAAATTCAGCACCATCCTCAGCTGATCCTCAGGGAGTGCAAGGCTAGCCTGGTCTACCTGAAACCCTGTCTCAAAACAAAAAGGATCAGAGGAGGAGGAGGGATGGTGGGCTGGGCAGGCTAGAGAGGGAAGGAGAAGCTGTGGTCAAGCTTGGGTCAGTGCCACAGTCACCCACTGTCACACTGGATATGAAAAAGCCAAAACATGTGCACTTTTTCTTGAGAACAAAACAAAAACAAAAACAAAACAAAACAAAAAAACCATTTGTTTGGAGATGGGGTCAGCATGAAAGGCTACCTTAACTAGCTATGGTCTGCTTCCATTTCTACGTGTGACGTCAGACATGCACTCTGTGGGTTAGTAGACCTTTGTTGGCCACACTGCACATTCCCAATATAGTTCTGACCCTTGCACAGTTCCTGGGTGATGACCTATAATCTCTCATCCTACCTAGTTCAAAGGTCGGCATTCATCCCAGTTGGTCCAGGGTAGTAGTGTAGTTTGTAGTGGGGGCCGTGAACCACACAGTATTAGCTAACCTTTGGAATGACCAAAATCAAAGTTTAAAGCTCAACCTCAGAGAAGGTCAGCCATGACAGTGATGTCTGCGTGCCACTTTTGTTTGTCTGTCTGTTTTGAGGCAGGATTTCTCTGTATAGTCCTGGCTATCTGGAACTCTGTGTAGATCAGGCTGGCCTCAAACTCAGAGATCTGCCTGCCTCTGCCTCCAGAGTGCTGTCTGGGATTAAGGGCAAGTGCCACCACCCCAGTCCAGTTGTGTACCAGTTTTTAATACAAATTTTGGATTCTGGGCCTGGGGGTGTGTGTGGCTCAGTGGTTAAAGCTCCTATCGTTCTTCTAGAGGGTCTGAGTTCAGTTTCTGCCACCTAGGTCAGGCAGCTCACAACTGCCTGTAACTCCAGCTCCAGGGAATCCTGGATGTACTTTCTGGCTTCCATAGGTACCTGTCCACACACACACACACACACAAAGATATTTTAAAAAAACCCTGTATTCTGAGGCTAAGGTGTTTCAGTCAGTAGGCTGTTTGCTGTGTTAACATGAGGATGTGAATCCATCCCTAGCACCCTTGTGTGCACCAGCAATCCCAGTACTGGCAGAGGCTTGAACTGGGGCTCACTGGCCAGGCAGTGTAGAATCAGTGAGCTCCAGGTTTAGTGAAAGGCCGTGTAGAGGAAGACACCTGATGTCAGCTTCCGGCATTCATCTGTATATATAAATGTGTCCCTGCACACAGGTGTTGATCCTAGACTCCAAGGCTGATGTCAGTCACTGCTACTAAAGAAAAGCAAGCTCCCCGATAGCCTTGTCAACTGTCCAGTTTAAAACAATACAAAAAGTGGGGAGCAAAAGGTCCCCCAAGGCAGGTACACCCAGGGTGGACTGAAGTGTGGTGGAGAGAGACTTGCAGTCTGATGAAGCTGCCAAGCCAGACCAAGTCTCACTGGCCCTTTAAAACCCCAAGAAGGGCTTCATTTGCATTTAGATCTCCTTGCTCCCTCTTTTCATCTAAAGACAAATCCTCACAAAAGGCTGCTTAATTAGACCAAATTAGATTTCCACTCAGCGGCTTGTCATTCATTACAAAACGCTGTTCTTTTTCTATTTTGGTAATTACAGGCTGGTCTCCGCCCGTTTGTAGCCCTCACTCTAGCCGGAGAGCCTGACTAGCATCCCTGACCTGATGCAGGGAAGAGGAAAATCACAGCACCAACCTGTCTGTTTACAAGTTGGATCGAGGCTGCCACTGGTGCCTGTTACCATGTCTGGGTGGGCGGGGTCTTCATCTCCAGTCTTTACTGATTCACTAGAGAGCCACACAGAGTCTGGACATGTTCAGGATGGAAAGTCACGGACAAACAGCGTTCACATGAACAGGGTATACATTTGAGCTCTCTACCTGTGTTGCTGTTACCTCACTCTGCGAGGCCACCCGTTAGACAGGTCACCAGCAGGGCGAACCCTTACCCTCAGCCCCTGAAGTTCCTTCATCCTGATATATTTGGGGAACTTGAATCTTTTCTTGAGTGGCTTGTCTTTTCTTTCCCACCATAACAGGCTGGTATCACCAGGTGCCAGCTGGAATCACAGCTGTGGGTGTGTGGATTTGTGGGGACCAGGACAGCTGGGGCAGTGCTAAGGGCTGTAGGGGCAGGTGAGTTAACACAGCACCCGGACCTGGCCACTCACAAACTTTCCCACAGTGCAGCTCAGAGTCCCTGGATGACTGAGGCAGGTGACATGACTCACAGTGCTCCAGACAGGACTCTAGGTCACGGGGCCCATGAAGAAGGTGACAGAGCCCATGAGGTCCTCCAGATCAGTTGGAAGACAGACAGGGGTCACACAGATGCCCTCCTAATTAGCCCCCACACATAGACACACTACACATCCCTACTCACTCACTCACACACACACTCACACATGCTACACATCCCTATTCATACATACACACACACACACACACACATACTACACATCCATACTCATATACATACACTCACACACACACACACTACACATCCCTACTCATACACACACACTCACACACACACACACTCACACACACATACACACACATACACACACTCACACACACATACACACACACACTCACACACACACACACACACACACACACACACACACACACACTACACATTCCTGCTCATACACGCATACTCTTACATACACACAGCAAAAAGAGGCCTCAGTGGATCATTCTGCCCAGAAACCTTTAACCTTTACTGTCACTCAGGAGATGAGGCCAGAGGACCAGGAGTTTCAAGTCCATTATTGGCTGTGTAGAGTTGGCAGCCGCCCTGTGTTACATGAAAGCATGTGAAGGCAGGAGTGCCGAGCAAGCCTAACTCCCTAGTGACCTGAAGAACACTTTAGATCTGGACGGGGAGACAGTGGGCTTTGTTCACTAGCTTTCAAATATTAGCCAATATACCAAGCATGTTTCTCAGTCACGCCAATACTCCAAGAAGACTGTTGAATACCTACTATGTGCCAAGCTCTGGGATCCTGTGGTGGGGGACTTGTGCCTGAGCTGCAGAAACCACCACTCACGTGACATGGGACTACTGGGGTATAATGTCAAGCAGGGTGCAGAGTCTAGGGGTGTCCCTTGGTGGTGGGATTTACAGTTGGTTTTTTTTTTACATTTTATTTTGATGCATATGAGTGTTTGCATTATAATGTGTGCACCCTATGCACACAGTGTTCAAGGTCAGAGCACCTCAAGATGGTGTTACGGGTGACCATGAACAAGCATGTGGGTGCTCACAACTGAACCTGCAAGAGCAACAAATCCTTTTAAAGGTTGAGCCATGCTTTCCCTAGGTGATAGCATTTGACTGAGGCATTTGGGAGCTCTAGGGGCGAAGGAGGGCAGACTTTACTGGCTTTACTTGAAGAGGGGTTTAAGTGTCCCAAAAAAACTCAAAAAGAAAAGGCATCATTGGAAGGGAGCATGAGAGGGTGTGGGTGGGCTGCAGCCAGGAGCCGAGTGCAGCTCCTGGGCTCCTGGGCCCCTGGGCTCCTGGGCCCCTGGGCTCCTGGGCTCCTGGGCCCCTGGGCTCCTGGGCTCCTGGGCCCCTGGGCTCCTGGGCTTCTGGGCTCCTGGGCCCCTGGGCTCCTGGGCTCCTGGCCACACCACAAGAAGCACCGTTGTCTTTTGGTTCCATGTGGTTCATTCTTCTCCGAGACTCAGTAGCTGAAAAGCCTTCAGGCACCAAACTCAAAATTGTATACATTCAATACATATCCAATTATTTGAAAAGCTGCTCAAGCAAGCAGAATTTTAGCTGTTCAGAACCTGTAGGCTGTGTGGAATAAAGCCCCAGGTTTGGCTCTACTTTCTCTAATTTTATTCATATGTTTTACTTTCTGAGACAGGGTCTCATGTCCCAGGCTAGCCTCAAAGTTATTACATAATTGAGGATGCCCTTGAACTTGGGCATTCTCCTGCCTCTACCTTCCAATTGATGGGAACATGTGTGTGCCACCATGTGTGGTTTATGAAGAACCAGAGATCAAACCCAGGGCCTCCCACTTGCTAGGCAAGCTCCCATCTGAGCCTAATTCTTAGGATCGTGAAGCTCTGGCTACCACACTCATAGTAGGTACTCAGCTGTTCTCTGAGCTCCTCTCCCTGGGGGTACTGGCTTTCCCCTAATCAGAGGTTTCCTCTATGCTGGACAGGGTAAGCAAGGAGAGGCTCCCCATCCCATGGAATGACTCTCACAGTGTAAGCCCATTTTTCCCCTGATTAGCCCTCAAGTCCTGAGATTCATTCCCACCCCCACCCCTCCTTTTCCTCCTGTAACCAGGGGCTGTCTTAGAAGCTGCCCCACCCCCCACTCCAGGAGACCAATCGCCCATAGGACCTCTGTAGCTGCTGCTGCTACTTCCATTACTCTCCTTGGGGAGCAAGCACATCATTCCCACAGGAACCCATCATAAAGCAATCACACGGACTGCAAAGAAGAAGGCACAGGCCCCTGGCCTTTGAGTCTTCCCGGCTTCTGTGAAAACCCTAGCTCAGGCTCCCCACAGCCTCCATTCCCACTGTCCCTGGCTTTTTAACCTGTTTTGCGCCTCCCCTTCCTGAACTCCTGCTACACTCGGCTGGGTCAGTGGCAGTTTTGTGTTAAATTCCTTCTCGTTCATTACAATACCACTTTTTTATTGACATGGAAATAAAACTTACAATCAATGAGCTCTTATGAAATATACATCAAAGCAGGATGCAGCAGCGCCCGTGGTTTCATCTGTTCTGGGGAAGGAACAAGGGTTTGGGGGGGGTGGGGAGAGGCACGGAACATTTTCCTTCCCGATTACATGATGCGATTTTCAATGAATCTATAAAGAAAATGAAAACATAAATACAGTGTCCAAACAGGGTGATCCCTGCAGCTGTCAAAACTTAAAACAGCTCACTTTCCCTTTGATTTCTGTTTTAAGTTTTGAAATGTACATAGATCATTCTCAGCCTTTTTCTTTCTTTCTATCCCTCCCCCCTTTTCTTTCTACAGGGAGTCTCTCTTTAAAATCTGATCTTTCCTGGATCCTCCAGCTTTGACCCTTGGTGGCCAAACTGACCCAGTGCTAGGTACCCCGGGTGATGCTTTCTCAGACCTCAGCCTGCCCGTGTCTCCTCCGTGGAGACCTCCCTTTCCACGCTGCTCTTCAAATCAAAGCCGCTGCCTCTGAAGGTTTCTTCTTTCTGTGAAAACAGTGTTATACTGAGGCTGAGGGGCACCTAAGGGCCCCACCTAAGGGCCCTGGGTTCTGTGGACCTACTGTGCTCTTCACCTCTCAGTGTTTTTCCAGACAGGGTCACACCTGAATGTCTCCGCTGCACTGGAACTGGGGACCTCTTGTGTGTGTTTTAGGGGTAATGAGACACAGATACCCAAAGAAGCCTGGGAGCTGTTCAGTTACACAGTAGAGAGTGATTGTTGAGGAGACAGTTCGGCTAGTTAGAGCCTGGACCACTCCTCCAGGGGATGTCGAGCCAGGAGAACCCCTTGGAGCAGAAGTAATAAGATCTAGGCATAAGGATGGCACGTTATCTAACCCCTGCCCCTACCAGGGAGGCAGAGACAGGTGTGATCTCTGTAAGGTCAAGGCCAGCCTGGTCTACACAGTAAGTTGCAGGACAGCCAGGTCAGGCTACATAGAGAGATCCTATTTCAAAAGTTAAAATAAATAAAGGGTGGAGGTATAAATAAAGGTAGAGAGTGACCAAGGGGGACACCTGATGGTGACCTCCAATCTTCACATGCATTCGTACACAAAGGTACGTACACACACACACCATACATATATGCACACAGGCACGCACACACACAAAATTAGCAATCACAGCTTCGATTTCAATCTCCTTGTCTGTCTTTTGCAGAGGGCCGTGGAGTTGAGTGACTAGCCTCAGGCTTCTTGCTTTCTTGGTGTTTTTTTATTTTTTTATTTTATTTTATTTTTTTTTTTTTTTGAGACAGGGTCTTCCTGGCTGGCCTTGAACTCACAGAGATCACTTGGCTCACTTGGCTCCCCAGTTCTGGGATTAAGGTAGTTCACCATTGCCTTGACTGTCAGATTTCCTTTCCTTTCTCTTATTTCTCTTTCTCTTCTCCTCTCCCTTTCCTTCCCCTCCCCTTCCTTTCTCCTCCCCCCTCTTTGGGGGAGTGGGGATGGAATGGAGAATCTGCTGGACAAGTGCCTCCCATCATTAGGCTCCATCCCCAGTCCCCGTCTTTCTGAGGTATGTTATCCTTACAGCGACTCAGACTTAAACTCACTACCCTCGGCCCCTGAGTGCATGCCACCATGCCCAGAAATATCAATCTAGTTTTTCTGAAGGCCTTCAAATGGAGTCCAGCATGGAGACTGTCACATACAAAGCATGTCATCGGGCATGCCTGGGTGGGACAGGATGAAGGGCTTCTGTACCCCCCAGTGTCTTCTCTCTCCATTATCCATCTGAGTTACCCTAAACTCCTCTGAGCCACAAGGGATGGTGGCCCACTGGAGAGAGTACTCTCCAGTGTCTGGGGTGCTGTGGGGAGCAGGGGCGTGGATTCGATAGTGCCCATGACTCCATGCTTACAACGGCCAACCTGTGAGGCCAAAGGGGCTGAAGGAAGCGTCTGTCCAGCTTTGTTCATTATTACTTTGCCTTAGAGCAAAAGTGCCAGGACCTGGGAGCTTCCGCAGATTTGTCCTGACAAAATGAGCCATCTACCATTTCTTCCCTTTTATTGAAAATAGATCTCCTCCTCTGCCTTCATTGGGTAGTGGCACATGCCTTTAATCCCAGCACTCAGGAGGCAGAAGCAGGTGGATCTCTGAGTTCAAGGCCAGCCTGGTCTACAGAGTGAGTTCCAATATAGCCAGGGCTACACAGAGAAACACTGTCTTGAAAATAAACAAAAGACAAGAAATAAAAACATACAGCTTCTGCAAAAAAAGATCTAATATGATCTATGGTATGATACAGTATGATATAATATGATAAAATAAAAACTAACACATCAGAATTGGACAAAGCCAAAAGGAAACAACCACCACCACAAAACCAAAAGAAGGAAGAGAGTTCAAAAGCAGGAATCAGAGACCCACTTTTTCCCATACTCAGGAGGCCATAAACGCTGAACTTGAAGCCATAATACACACATAAAGGATCTATAGGGTAAAAAGAGGGAAGAAAAAATATATTAATAAGAATAGAAGATGATTATTTTTATTTTAAAGAATTATAAAAGGAAGACCCCAATACACATTATGAGACAAGGAACCCCTGAAGATGTCTTGAGTTCCTTTTCTGTTGGCATCTACTGCTGGGCACACAGCCCACCCCGAGGAGTGCTTTGTTTCCCCAGTGAGACTACGTTGGAGGAAATTAATGACACCTGCGCTGTCACTGTCACCAAGACTTGGACAGAGGCCTGGGGGATTGAAAAAGAAACACACACACACACACACACACACACACACACACACACACACACACACACCTGGGTCACTCAATAATCGGTGAATGCCAACCAGGCTTTACTCGAGACTCCTTTTATATGGGGTGAACAACAAAGCCTGGGGAGTCCAGGTGCAGTCACGAGTGTACAAAACAGGATGTCCTCAGGGTAGGGATAGCTCGGATGGATCGTTCTAGGGCGAGGTTAAGAACCACAATGGATACAAGGAATGAGTTCTTTAGCAAAGCAAATGGGGGAAGGAAAAATAAGGCCAGGCTCAAATGGTGGTTTACAACAGCTCCCCCTTTTATATTATATAAAAGACAAATTTGTAGAGGGGAAGTAGAGGCTCAAATGAGTAGAAAGGAGATATAACTTCAATTTCAAGCAGCGCCTTGTCTTAGGATCAATCTGGGGGTCCAAGACTCTTGCCCATCTTTGGGTACCCTGCCAGTCTTCAGAGCCCCTGATTTAGGTGAGCCTGGTCTCAGAAGGTTGCCCGTCCTTGGCTAACTGCTTGTCGTTATGGCTACAATTTTTCTGTGGTCCAAAATATTATATTGGCCCCGACTGGCATCAAGAGAGCGTGCTTCACAGAGGATCCAGGACGGCTATAACAAGCCCCTCTTGCAGTCTCAGCTGCACCTCATAACCTTGTCTTATATGAAGGAGGGAAGGAGCATGGCACCTAGCTCTGGACACGCTGGATGCTCAAAATAATCTGTGGAGCACAGGCATGGTAAAGGAATAGAGAGTATAGATCAAGAGGGAAAAGGTTCTAGCAATCTCCTCCTTCATGAAGGACGTGGTACTGATGTCTCACCAGCATCAATTGAAAAGCTGCAAGTCGACTTCACAAAATATCTAGAAACTTATTAAAAAGAACTGGTCCAAACATAAGAATATGGTAAATGCTGGTCACATTAAAGTTAAGAGAAAAGTCATTACAACTTTTTCTCTATTAAATTAATTTTTTTAAAGTCTGTTTTTACAGTCCCCATGTTCTCTGTCCCATAAGGTCTAAAAGCTTGAGGTAAAGCTGCTTGTCCAATCTGGGTTAAAGGCAAGCAAAGGTGGGTCAGGAACAGATGTCTAATACAGCTTCCTGGTCACCGTTGTCAGGGCATTCAGGAAGCTCACAGGTCAGCATGGTTCTTTGTCTTAGCATCAGCATGTCTCTCCAACCACTCTGACAGCTAGCATGCTCTTGCAGCATCCTGTGGGAAGAAGCACAAACACACCCTCTTCCCCATATTAATTGGTCCCCTTGATCAGGACCATACCATATGCCAGTATGTGGATCCTTTTATTTCACCTGAGCATAAGTTTGCCCAGTTGTAGGATGCCATAGACATTCCTTGACATCCAAATTTAAAAATTTTTTAAAATAAAAAAGTGTATGATTCAAATAAATGGGGATGTAACTCTCCCCTTTTAATTTATGAAAATATTGTTTTAAAGTTTTATAGTATCTGTATTACAATATCTTGTTCTTGAGAATTATAAGGAATTTTAATAATATGGGTAATATTAATTTGTCAACAAAGCATCTTAAATGCTTGACTGCAATAGCCAGTTCCATTATCTGTTATAATCTGATTTGGAGCACCAACCATAGGAAAATAACATGGGACATGAAAAATTATATCTTTAGTTGTTTCTTCTGTTAATGCAGTTGCAACTAGAAAGCTTGAAAAGATGTTAATATTTAAATAAATATTTGCCATAATTGGTTAGGCATAAGTCCTTGAGGGTGAACTCTATTATGTGATATAGCAAGAAACAGAGGACATTTAAGACAAATCTTTATAATCTGATGTGTATATTCTCTAGAAATATCAAAATTGTTGTCTCAGGCCATTACTATTTTGATGGTAAAAAATGAGGTAATAATCTGCCTGGTATACAAATCTGTTATGGCATTGCCTTTACTAAGGGATCCAGGCAATCTAGTATCTCTTAAATATCTAAGTATGGGACCCAATATAAGCATCTGAAAAGCCAAATCCTTTTCCAGTAGGAAGAGCCTGCATCCCCATTTTTGGAGTTATCACTGTGTAGGCAGAGACCAAGGTCCAATCCTGCACTGCCTGGGGTAGCTCTGAAGAGGTAGATCCAGTCTTTCTATAAGGCCTTAAGGCAACCTGACTAGCCATGTTCGCATTCTAATAAACCAATTGTTTCACCAAAATCATTCCAACATTAACAGTTCCAAACACCTTTTCAGACATTTTAATCAGCCTATCAATGAACAAAGCAAATGGGGGAAGGAAAAATAAGGCCAGGCTCCAATGGTGGTTTACAATCAATTGGAGGTAGCTTCTGGGCTTGGGATGGAGAATATGTCCACTTCTCTCAGCTCCAGGACCCCATCTGGTGCAGACCCATGTATCCCACCCCAGTCTCTGAGTTCTTATGTACATTGATCATGTTTATTCAGAGGGACTTGCTTTCTTGGTGACCTCCATCCCCCCTGGCTCTTACACCTTTTTCACCCCAGGGTTCCCTGAGCCAGATTAGAAAAATTTGATGGAGACATCTCATTTCGGGCTGAGTGTTCGAGGTGTCTCAGTCTCTGGGTACAGTCTGCCTGTGGGTCTCTCTCTTTACTCTCATCTGCTCTAGAGGAAGCTTCTCTGTTGATGGCTGAGCAAGGCACTGATCCATATGTGTAGCAGAAAGCCATTTTGTTACTTCTTCCTCCTCCCCTTCTCTTCCTCTCCCTCCTCTTCCTCTCCCTCTTCTTCCTCTCCCTCCTCTTCCTCTCCCTCCTCTTCCTCTCCCTCCTCTTCCTCTCCCTCCTCTTCCTCTCCCTCCTCTTCCTTCTTCCCTTCTCTTCCTCTCCCTCCTCTTCCTTCTTCCCTTCTCTTCCTCTCCCTCCTCTTCCTTCTTCCCTTCTCTTCCTCTCCCTCCTCTTCCTCTCCCTTCTCTTTCTCTCCCTCCTCTTTCTCCCCCCTCTTCCTCCTTATTCTTTCGAACAGTAGTATTTTTACCCTTGGTCTCAGGACTTTCTAGTCTCAGATTCTTGGCCAACTAAGCAGTGTTGCATATGGGTTCCACCTTGAGGAATGGTTCATAAGTCAAATCAGATATCAAGTGGTTGCTCCCATGAGCTTTGTGCCACCATTGCTCTAGCTGGTCTTGCAGGCAGGACACTGTCAACCAAGTTTGAATATACAGTCAGTGACTTTCCGCAGAGTTACAGCACTGCATAGTTACTGCTTGTTCAGTTCCCAGATATTTCCGTGTGTCAGAGAAAATAGCCCCTCCCCCCAAAAACACACATGCATGCACACACACCCATACACAGACACACATAGACACACACACACACACAGAGGGCACACACACACATACATGCACACACACGCACACACACAGACACACACAAACACATAGACACACACACACACACATAGACACACACACACTCACACACAGACATACACACAGACACACACAAACACACAGACAGACACACACACACATGCACACACACCTTGACAGTCTGCTTCTCATCTCCTTGGATATACCTGCTCTTCTCTGTCCACCTAAATGGATTCATGCAACACAAGGCCTCTTTGTTTGCCCGGCTGCTTCCACTTGCCTGCCTCCAGCATCCATCTGGTGCTTATACCCTGTACCCATACTACTTTGTTCTTTTTCATGGCTTAATACTTTTCCATTGTGTGGCTATGCCACATCCTGGGTATCCGTCCATCTACGGAGGAAAGTCTGGGTGCTTTTCTTTGGACTGTGATGGGTAGTGCTGCTTTGTGAATGTGTTCACAGGGTGACTTGAACTCCCGTTATGCTGTGGGTATAGTCCTGGGGGTGGAACCTCTTGGTATTCGTTTTATAGCTTAGATGCCTGTTTATTCACACAGAGACAGAGGGGCCAATAAAGCTGGGGTGACTGACAAACGGCCTACGACTTCTTATTCAGGACCCACCAAGCCTCTGCTAAGAACGTGATAGGCTTGGAAAACGCCACCAGCCCTGAGCCCTGGTCACGGTGAGGCCTCTGACTGCTTGTTCAAGGTCACAGGGAGTCGGGCTGCCAGAACTGCACCTCGGGCGGCTTGGCCTCCGCTCATTCTCCATCACTAAACTGTCGTGTCCCAGGAACTCGCCAGATGATTTCCTCTTGAACCTGGATGATGTGACGCGGGACAGGCTGGCAGCCGTGACTCCATCCTCACCGTGCCAGGCACAGACTGTCAGGAAAATGAGTTTGCCTGCCTTGAGCACGCGCAGCTGTGGACCGCAGGAGTGAGCCTGCTCGGCTCGGAACTAGAATTCACCTGACACACTCATTAACCCATGAAGAGTGTGTGTGTGTGTGTGTGTTTCATTCCTGCTGTGTCTCCATGGAGAGGAGCCTGGTGGGAACTGTCTCGCTAAGTCTGAGTCGTGATCAGGTCATAGCCATATAGGTTTGGCTGATGAGCTCCTGGCCTCAGACATTCCTATGATCTGATATGAGTAGGGCATCTGCTCATTGCTTCCCTATATCCACATTTCTTCTTTCCAGAGCTTCCTACACCTCCTGGGAGGGAAGTTTCTGGAAGTTCATTCCCTGAGAAATGAAAGGCCCCACAGGAGCAACTGGGCCTGCCTCATAATCTGAAGTGACATCTAGCCATTTTTGTTACTTTAACAAAAAGTCCTCAGATCCTTGGTGAAAGTCCCTTCCTGTCTCCCGTTAGCCTCTGTGCCCCCTCATCCACCTAAACCTGCTGCTGAGTTACGGTCCCCCAGAGGCCGTGGCTCTGGGCAGATGCAGCCATACACACTCCGGGCCGCCGCCTTCTCTGAGTGTAATCAAGCATCGAGCTAAGTAGCAAATAAATCTCCCGATCTCATAAGCTGCACAGCGAGATCATGTAAATGCAAATGAAAGATCTGATTTCAAGCTGTCAGGGACGGGGAGACAGCACCAGGGCTCTGTCACCGTGACCGCTTCACTGGGCGAGGGCCATACATCAGATGCAAGCCCTGAGCTGGGGGCTCACAGGGGGAGGCTGGCTGCCCCGGGAGCAGAGAGCAGCCAGGTGGGCAGGTGGTGGGGTCCACACAGCTCAGGCCCATGAGAATCAGGAGAGGGTTTGAATGGGATGGCTGGACAAGCCATAGGGGTCTAGAACAGTAGCGTGCCCGCTGTCCTAGACCTGGGCTGGAGAGGCAGTGTGGAGGTCTTAGCAGCTATTCGTGTGGGAAGGCAACCGATGCTGACTGAGAAAGGCCTGCTGGGCTCTGTCCAGTGACCTCCCCACTGAAGAGGCTTGGTGGCTGAGGAAGTGGGAGGGACACAGACAACTCCAGGGACCTGGAACCCACTCCAGCTACCTCAGTCCTTGGGCTGCAATGTGATGAACCAGAGTCTCACCTGGGCTCAAGTGAATATATATAGATATTTCTCAATATAAAGTATATATTTAAGTATAAAGTAATAATGTATGTATCAGGCAACTCTGCTGCTTGTCCTTCTTTATAAAAAAGAAAAAAAGTTATTTTGAGAGAGTGTTGTGTGGGACAGATTGGACTCAAAATCCGAAGTCCTGGTTCTCCCTCTATGTTCTCAGTGCCAGGCTCAGGAGGCCTGATCTTGTGGTGCTGTGGGTAGAGGCCCAGGGCCCTGTGATTGTCAGGCAAGCGTCTTCCAACACAGCTGACTGCTTTTAAGTGATAAAAGTGACATCTCCAAGCCCCGCCCCCCAGCGCCGTCTCTAACCACACACCTTCACACTGCACTTTGTGAGTCTCTGTTCCTCCTTGTTTTCTTTTTTAAAGCATTAAAAAAAAAAAAAAAAAAAAAAATAACACAAGCCGTGTCTGGATGGTGGTGATCTGTGTACAATGTTGAGTCCTGCTGAGTCTCTTTTTCCCATTTGATGTTATTTTACACACCTTTGATCATGTGTGGATGTGCTCTTCCGGTGTGTGGCTTATGGGATCATTATGCAACGTTCAGACAATGCTCACAGCTCAAAGCCCAGGCTGCCTGTGTCCTTTGATGCATAATGCGCCTCACTTCCCGAGATTGTTTATCTGAGGCTCTCATTATGGAAATAAATAAATATTCCTATGCTAATAGCGATCACAATTTGCATTTATATTGCGCTTTTCATTGGAAGATCTTAAGTTGTTTTACAGTAATGAACTACCCTGAGCACAGGCGCAGGGTGCGTGTGTGCATGTGTGGAAGTGAGATGGTACGCAGGTACTTACTTAATAACCACTGGGCAGTGGCTGGGATTTCACCTCTCTGGGTTCTGATAGGATGCAGGGTAGTGAGGGAGGCTTTACAGTTGCAGACCAAGCATCTATTTTGTTTCGAGGCTGGCTAGGGAGTTAACAGGTTCCTGCATGGTGATCAGGATGCATGCGGAGAGTGGCTGATGCCTTGGGGGCACTGCTCTTGTGGGATGGACATTCTAAGGTGAGTCTGAAACTCAGACATCCAGGTCCCGGGCACAAAACCGGCCATTTTGGAAAGTGAACATGTCTCCCCATTCATCTGGAGCAAGCTCAGTTTGGACCACTCAAGTGCCAACACCGGCCAATAGTATGGTTCTCACACACTTGGCAGGAAACAAATGTTCACTAAGGATATAAACGGGTATGGGACGAGAAGCAATTCTACTTGGGCTTCAAGACTCAGTCACTTCACCTGCGCCTGCCTGGGGGAAGTACCATGGTTCTCGATGGACCACCAGCCTTAGGCAGTTTCAGGGCAGCAGATCCACCCTTACTGGGAGTGGTTTTTAGAGCTCCAGTCTTTCCGATGGGGAGTTGGAGGGAGCTGCTGTTGTAGAAGGAACTGGGAGAATCCCAGGACCCCTGGGACCAGGAGAAAGATGGTTTTAATTAAAGCAGAGAGGATAGGACTAAGGCGGAGGGGGATGACATGTTAATAAGGTTTAATGAAGCTGTCTGCTGATGGGGACAGCTGTCACCCAGAGCTGTATTCCAGCCAAGCCTCTCAGTGACGGAGGAAGCTCCAGGAAAGAGTGCTTTGAAGGAGGCTGAGGAGGCGGGGTGGCCAGCCTGGAGCTGAGATTCTCCTCTCTGGAGCTGAGCATGTGTACACACACATGCACACACACACACACACACACACACACACACACACACACAACCAAGATGAGGGAATACAGTTAGAGAACATGCTTAAGTGGCTTGCAATAGCTCCCAATTCCCTGATGTGCAAAACCAAGCTGTGCCTCTTGCAGACCTGGAGGACTTGGGTGAGATGTCTTAAGAACCAGCTATAAGAAGGAGGAATGCAGGAATTTGAAGACTGATAAGACTTTATTAGCTTTTTCCCTTCCTGGGGCACCGTCTCCCATCTGTCCATAGGAATGATGTCTCTTCCCTTCAGGGGAGAGGGACTGTTCGGCCTAAGCACAGAGGCTTGGCCTTAACCTATCTGTTTGCTCCTGGAATGGACCAGATAGGCGGGCTTCTGCTTTATTTTTTTGTTAAGATTTTATTTTTATTTATGTGTATGTGTGTCTGTGTGCATGCTTCATTTATGCAGTGCTCTGGGAGGCCATGGGACAGCGACAGATCCTGTGTGGCTACCTCTACAGGCGATTGTGTGCTGGGAACTGAACCCAGGACCTATGAAAGAGCAGCAAACACTCTAAGCACTGAGCCGTCTCTAGTCCCCAGTACAGACTTCTTTAAGGTTCAGTTTGCCCATCTGGAAAATGGGAAAAACAACCCCACATAAGGATGTCTGTGAGATCAGGGAGAAGGACAAAAAGTTCAGCATAGTGTCACAAAAGGATGCTACAGGGTCTCCTACATGCCTTGCATATGGGTTTGTTTAGTAAACCTCTAGTCTTTGTTTATTTGGCTTTTTGAGACAGGGTTTCTCTGCGTAGCCCTGGCTGTCTTGGACCTAGCTCTGTAGACCAGGTTGGCCTCGAACTCAGAGGTCCATCTGAAGCTTCTGGGATTAAGAGTATGAGTGACAACTGTCTTGGCTCCTAAATGTTTATTCTTTTCTTTGTTTCTTCCTTTACAGGGATGGCATAGTGGTTCTTTGTTTGGGGAGGGTGTTCCCAACATCCTCATGGCCCAACAACCTACTGTTCTGCCTGCCCCAGGACCTTTTCATAGCCCAGCCCAATTGCTGGTCCAGAAACCTCTTTTGTAAGCCACCATCTCTCGCTGCATCCTAAGATGAAAGGCAGGCTGCTTTGGGGCCCACATGGCCCATCATAGCTGAGATTTGTGACAGAGTGACATCAGCTCCACAGATGTCAGAGTGGGGTTGCCATGGAAGAGCAGGTGACCACCAGGGCCTCGAGTCGCCTTGCAGCACAGTGACAGCTGGCCTCAGACACCTGTCATGGCTTGTTTGTCCTAGTCTAGAATTCAGGGTCAGGAGCTCCCTGAGCACACACATGCCACACTCAGCTGGTGTCACACAGCCCAGAGTCCCCTCTGTTGGGCTGCTTTTCTCCTCTGCCTCTGGATCGCTCCCGAACAGTAGCTGGGCCCTCTGCGTCCAGGAAATACGTGTATTCACTGTTCCCTGACCTCGATGGACGCCTGCTGGATTCGGTTTGAAACATGGCTCTCCTTTTCTGACTGTTTTACTAGACTCGGTGAAACATAATCATCTTATGTCAAGCTGGCCTAAGCTCTGTTCTCTGAAGTGGCCCCCATTTCTATATCTCTCCTCACTCGTCCACTTACTGGACAGTAGCCACAACCTGGGCTTCTCCCGGTATTTGGCAGTGATCTAGTGAGGAGGCAGGCACATAGAGAAGCCACAGGCTCAGCTATTTGCAGGAACAGACCCCACCAGGCCACCCACTCCTGGGCAGACTTTGCCCATCACTGAATCTGAAATGAAGGGGCACTAAGGACTTGGTGAAGCAGACTGGGTTCGAATTCTGCCTTGGCCTTCTGTTGATTCTGAGTGGGTGAAGGCAGACTGCTCTCCTGGTTCTGTGTCCTTGCCTTCAGTACTGCAGCAGGATGGCTCTCCGGCATTGTGGGGGACATTGTAGGTGCAGAGATAGGTCACAAGAGCCAGAGTGCACAGCTGGTTAGTGTTCTGTGGGACAAGCAGGCTAACGGGGCATGGGTCTACAGTTTTTCTAGAGACTCAGAGGTACCACGCCGCCGCAGTGGGTTCTCAAGCATGCCTGGTACGGGGGACAGGTGGGGTAGACGAAAGGGTGATAGAGCTCCTGGGGGCCCCTCATAGCTGCTGCTCCACACAAGGCACCTACCTGTTCTCAGCTGCCATGGTTTTAAGCCCCAGGGGGCCGTTAGGTCAGCACAGTTTGCTAAGCACTGGCTGTGATCTTCAGGAAGGGCAGAAGCCGCTTGCTCTGGAGAAGTCTGAGGCAGGGAGGATGGGTCTCCATGAGTGTACCGCTGATTTCCTTTGCTGGCTGCCTATACAGTTTTCCTGCAGGAAGAGGGTGTCAGTGCTCCCATGGCGGAAGGATGGCAGCAGACAGGAAGTTAGCATGAAGGTTGGATCAAAGGTCATGATGACCAGTACCCCCAGAGTCCCCGTAGCTTTCACCCTCAGCCCCCACTCATTCTCTTCCGGCCAGTGTGGCCAGTGTGGCACAGCTGGAGCCATCTGGGAGGAAAGCCTCAACTGAGAGAATGCTCCCATCAGCTTGGCCCATAGATAGTTGGGTAGGACATTTTCTTGGCTGATGGATGGTGTGTGAGTGTTCAGCTCACCCTGGGTGGTGTGACCCCCAGGGAAGGTGGTTCTGGGTTCTCTAAGTAAAGGAAGCAGATAGCCAGGAGTGGTGGCTGTCAATCCCAGCACTCGGGGGACAGGTGGATCTCTGCAAGTTTGAGGCCAATTTAAGCTATGTAGAGAGACCCTGTCTTTACAAAACAAGAAACAAAAAAAGAGGGGGGGGGTGGAGGTAGGGGGGACAAAGCCACAAGGAACAAGCCAGTAATAGGGTTCTTCCTTGGCCTGTGTTTCAGCTCCTGCCGTGAGTTCTGGCCTCAACTCCCCTTTATTGACCACACCTCTAAGTTGGAATAAACCCTTTCTGACTCAAGTTGCTTCTGGCCACATGTTTTAGCATAGAACAGAAAGCAAACGAAAACAGCCCCAGTACCAGCAACTGGACTGTGGCAGCATCCGGGTTTCCCATGTCAGGGTGGCATGGAGTTCAGTTCTGGCTTCTTCTGGCTCATGTGGGACAGTTACTACCACCAGTGTTTAATCCTCTGGGTTTCTCAGTCCCAGCCTCACCACTGGCCTCTGGGGACAGCTCTTATATAAGATAATTAACCACGTCCTTGACCACTGCCCACTAGCTCAAGGCAGGCGTGTGCGCATGTTTTGACTCCTTTTCAGGTTGTGACAACCCAAAGGGTCTAGATCTGGCCAAGCATCCCTTTGGGAGGAAACTGGTTCCAGTTCAGAACGACTGCTGTTATGAGTCTGTCCTGTGGCAGCTGCCCTGGAAGGGGGAAGGGCTCTGGCGTGGTCCTGACTGAACTGTATCAGATACAGGTGCTTCAGGTGTGCACACACATTCTTCGCAGAGTCCTGCTTGACCCAGTACCCTGAAGGCAACAGCTAGGGGAGGTTTATTCTGGCTATGGCTTCCCTACCATGGTGGGGGGCGTGGCAATGGGAGCGTGAGGCAGCTGGTCACCTTGCACCTGTGGTCTCAATTGAGTCAAGAGCTCAACTAGCTGTCTTCTTTTTATTCAACTTAGGACTGCAGCCCATTGGATGGTGCCACTATCCCTAGAAGTGTGTCTCCTAGGTAACTATAAATCAGTCAAGTTGACAGTGAGGATGAACCACGAGGGGTGTCCAGGGCATAACAGTTGGATTATAGTCTAGACAGATGCTCGACTGTAATAGCTAATGCCAATTTCCCATGGCTGTTCCAGTTTACAACCCCACAGATCCTGAGTGTTCTCATTGCTTCAGATCTTGACAATGCCACTGAACTTTTGTTTTGTGCTTTTCAGAGGTTGAATACCCTGAGGTGTGGGCCTTTGCTACTCTTACATCTTTTAAATGAAGAATATATTCAAGTCTTTTGCTCATTTTTCTACAGAAGTGTTTTCCTTTTTATTGATTTGTGGCTGTTCTTTATATAGGATGCATACAACAATAAAAATACAAATAACTCATCTGACTTTGTAGCCTCAGAGGTTTTAAGGTGGAGCATTCTGAGCTTTCCTCATCCCAACTGCTGGTGCCCTTGACTGTCATTGTATTTGTCCTCTCCATAAGACAGTTTATGCCCTAAGAGCAAGGCTGTGCAGCTGCTTTCATCTTGGAACCCCCAGCACAGTACAAAATGGGAACAAACTAAAGATCTGTGGAATATTTGCTTGTAAATAAATACAAGCAAACTGTGCCCCAAAGGTGGTTCCGGATGGCCAGTGTCTTTCCTCTTTTTTAAATCCCAGGGAACAGGTCTGTGGAGCACGGTGGCTGGGCACCTGCTGGCTGCCTACCTCCTGCTGAAGATGTCTCCCAGCTCCTAAGTCTGTTCATTGTTTCTCTTCCAGCTGGAGGTTGGCCCACCTACACCTGTGCTGAGGGCGCCAGGGCCTTATAGAGAAGCCATGTTTTAATTAACTTCCCCAGCAGTCCCTGGCGACACCAGTTTTCAAGTGACAGAGGCCAGAGCTTCAGGTGTAGCCCAGAGTGAGCAGTTATATGGAACAGGTGTAAAAACAAACCATCCAGCAGAGCCCGGAACCCCTGCTCTCCAGGGAGGAAGGGGTCTGAGATCTGAGAGACGAAAGAAGAGGGAGAAAAATGGCTAACTGCTTGTGGGAAGAACAGAGACTCCCCAGGGAGGCTGTTTTGCTGTGTGCTGTGTCCAGATTCACTTGGGACAGTCCTAACTTCAGGGGTATTGTCAGACAGAGCCTTAGGGTCAGGTCTTGAGAGTTGGCCCCTCCCAGTGGGATTTGTGTCCTTCTAGGAAACAAAGGAGAATCTCAGCTCTATATTTTCCATCTTGTGGGGCTTTAGGTGAAGGGCATTCATTCACTGACCCTCCTCAGACCCGATGGGCCGCTGTCCAGACCTGAGACTTCCCAGCCTTAGAAGATCTAGAAAGAACTAAGCATGTTCAAGCCACGCAGTGTGTAGTGCGTTTGTTAGCACTGGGTTTACCACAGGCCTTGTTCATCCATGCTCGAAGGCAAGCCATGTTGTTAGCTTCTATTGTATTGTTGGGTGCTGAGAAAAACCAAATGTAACCTCTAAATAGAGTGCCCCATATTTCAAGTCATGCTAAGATCAACCGAATTATTTCACCCTCTTTAAATTTATTGTTTTAAAATGGTGAATATTCTAATGTTCTAAAATGTTCAAGTGACTATTCAAATAAGCAAACAGGAAAATAGCTCCGTTGGTAAAGTGCTTGCCTTCCAAGCACAAGGACCCAGAATTCATGCAGAAAGCAGATGTGGTTAGTACATGTTTTGGATTCAAGTGCAGAGGAGGCAGAGGACGGCTGGAAGGTCCCGGGCTCAGTGAGATCCTATTGCGAAACGCAAGCTAGGCAGAAAGTGTTCCGAAGAATGACACCTAGGGTTGTCCTCTGACCGCTAAGCACACAAGCGTACACATACACACACGCACTTGTGTGCACCCTGGACTACTACTCCCGTAATACACAGCCTCCAGGGGCTGGAGTGGAGCTAGGCCAAATGTCGGGTCATTGCTGATGTAAGTACTTTTCTTCACGCTTCTCCCAGGGCTTTGTTTACAGTGTTCTGCTCACCTGTTCTCAAAGCATGCAGGATGTCACACCCTCAGGATAACCAGAGTCATACAGCCACCAACGCCACCCTGTAGAGTGGTTTTTTTTTTCTCCTCCTAGGGAACTGTTCCTTAGTCAGCCACACCATCCTCACCACCATCCAACCTTGGAAACCTCACACCTCCTACCTCTGCCAACAGCCTGCTCTAGGCGTCCACATGATTGACTCTCATGGCATGTGACCCTCTGGGTCAGCTTTTGCTGAGCCGTTCTAGAAAGAGAACATGCTGTGGTAGATACCGTATGGGCTTCTGGGAGAGCCATGACCTTGAAGGGCAACAAGGAGCCTAAGAGTGCTATCCTAGGGGCTTCTTCAAGGATGATTTTTACTATTTATTTATTTATTTATTTATTTATTTATCATTAGTAAAGGTGGTATACACATTTAATCTCATCAGATGAGACAGAGGCAGGCAGATTTTTGTGAATTCAAAACAAGCTTTGTTTACATAGTGAGTTCCAGGCCTCTTGGTGTTACTCTATCTACCGCCCCCCCCCCAAAAAAAAGAGATCTGATGCTTCTTCTTGTGTGTCTAAAGACAGCTACTGTGTACTTATATATAATAAATAAATAAACATATATATTTTTTTAAAAAAGAAGTGAATGAGAGCTGATGGAAGGCATCTTTGAGACTGGTCATGTAGGAAGAGGAAGGCATTAGAGATGCTCTGAGTGTCAGGCAGGCAGCAGGCCTCTAGCAGAGGGGAACTGTGGTTTTAGAGAGGTGTAGAGATTAGAAAGAGCCCAATCTTGGGTGTAAGAAATAGCATAGAATGGTTCATTGTCAAGATAGAACTATCTTGTCAGCTTGGGCCCACCTAGAGAAAAACTGAAAACAGTGATCCCTGGGAGGCAACTGCTGGTCTAGCTGTCCTCACACAAACTAAAAGGTAGGTCAAGGACTATTGACAGCCAAGGTTGCTTAACAATCTACAGGCTCGACAAAGTTCATGTAGCTGAAAAGCTTTCAAAAGGAGGATGTTAAAAAGTGGGATAGCTTTCCGATCTGCCATCGTGGGTGGAGCTGCCGCCACGATGCAGATTTTTGTGAAGATGCTTACGGGGAAGACCATCACGCTCGAGGTTGAGCCCTCGGACACTATAGAAAATGTAAAGGCCAAGATCCAGGATAAGGAAGGAATTCCTCCTGATCAGCAGAGGTTGACTTTGCTGGTAAGCAGCTGGAAGATGGCCGTACTTTGTCTGACTACAACATTCAAAAGGAGTCCCCCCTTCATCTTGTGTTGAGACTTCGTGGAGGTGCTAAGAAAAGGAAGAAGTCTTACGCCACCCCCAAGAAGAACAAGCACAAGAGGAAGAAGGTCAAGCTGGCGGTGCTGAAATACTATAAGGTGGATGAAAATGGCAGAATCAGCCGACTTTGTCGAGAATGTCCGTCTGATGAATGTGGTGCTGGAGTTTTTGCGGGTAGCCACTTTGACAGGCATTACTGTGGCAGGTGTTGTCTGACTTACTGTTTCAACAAACCAGAGGACAAGTAATTGTGTGTGATTTAATAAAAAGAAGGAACTGAAGAAAAAGTGGGATAAATCCATGCGAGGTCTCTGTTGAGAAAAGATAAATATGGGCCAGTGACATGGCTCAGCAGGTAAACTGAGTTCAGTTCCCGCAACTCGCTCGGAAGGAGAGGAGTCCCACAGGCTGCCTTCTGTGCTGGTTACTTTTATGTCAGCTTGACACAAGTTCTAGCCATTGGAGAGGGAACCTCAGTTGAGAAAATGACTCCATAGGATCAGGCTGCAGGCAAGCCTCTAGGGCATTTTCTTAATGAGTGATGGATGGGGAAGGGCCCAGCCCCTTGTAAGTGATGCCGGGCTGATGGTCCTTGGTTCTATATGAAAGCAGGCTGAGCAAGTCATGAGGAGTGAGCAAGCCAATAAGCAGCATCCCTCCATAGCATCTGCATCAGCTCCTGCCTCCAGGTTCCTGCCCTGATGGATTGAGCTCCTTGTCCATGATGGACGATGATGTGGGAGTGTGAGCCAAATGAACCCTTTCCTTCCCAACTTGCTTTTGGTCACAGTGTTTCATCATATAGTAACCCTGACTAAGATACCCTCTGACTGCCTTCCCCAACCCCTGCAATATATAAATGTTAAAAAAGAAAAAAAAAAAAGTAAGCAACAGTTGTGTAAGATTTTGCCTGCTTCACCCCCATTCTCCATTCCCCAGCCTACCCCCACCCCTGTGCTAAACCAACAGGGACAAAAAAAGAAGGGAGTGGCCCTGAGTTGGATGGCTGTTCAAGGCATGTCCACTACTGTCTAGGTTGGCATAAGATCATAAGAGAAACTTTCTGGCTTTTCCTACTGTGAGTGTGTTGCTCATTCCTATGTGAGGGTCAAGGCTAAATCTGCCTGCCCTGGACAGCGTCCCCATCCCTTAGTGGTTGTAGGTGACTGCTCTGTAAGTGGTAGGGGGATGTCTGTGACTTCCTGGAAGTCATGAAGGAGCTCTCTGCAGACTCAGAAGGTAGGAGTCACTGTCCAGGTGCCAAGAGGGTGGCAGGCACTCTCCAGACAACTGTGTTGTCCCAGCAGGTGTGCAGTGTTAGCAGAGAAGCTGCCCTCTCTCCTGCCTCCTCCCTGTCTTCCTGGACTTAGTTCCCAGTTCCAGGAGAGTGAGTCTGGACTCCCAGACCCAGCCAGCTGCTCTATCTGTGGCCTGTAGGTGCTTCAGCTTCTTTGCCTCTAACACAGGAAAAGCCTTCATTGCCTCTGCTGCTGGGGGAGAAACTGCTCACTCCAACTAGGTCTTACTTACCTCGGCCCCTTTCCCCAACAGGCAGAGCTTGGCAAGCCTAGGGAGAGAAGCTGCAGCCTGCCTGGTGTCAACTTTAATTATGGACTGTATATCCGAGGGCTAGATGGAGGGGTTCCTGAAGGTGAGTGGTGTCTGTGGGAACATGGGATTTGAGAGGTGGATTGGGGCTCCCACCCTTTCCCACTCTCAGACACCTTCAATAAAGTCACTTGGAAGAGGCTGGGGGAAATCAAGAAGGAAAGATAATATCCCTGGTAGACCATGGCCAAAGGACACAGGGGAACCAGCAAAGATCACCCACCCCCACCCCCAGATAGGGATATTCTTTCTTATTCTTTACCATGAAGCAAGCACTGAGCAATCTCAGGGCCAATACTGGGGGTCCGATGGAAGTCACAGCCAACTGGTTTGGTTCTTGTGATGAAGTATTTTGACAACAAAGCTGGCTGCAGTGGTGAACACCTTTCATCCCAGCACTTGGGAGGCAGAGGCAGGCAGATCTCTAAGTTTGAGGCCAGTCTGGTCTACAGAGCAAGTTCCAGGACAGCCAGGGCTACACAGAGGAACCCTGTCTTGGGGAAAAACAAGTCCAACAACAATTTAGGGGAGAAGAGGGCTTGCTTAGTTTATAATCCCAGATGGCTACAGGGGAGTCACAGAGGCAGGTGTGAACAGCAGCCAGATAAACCACATCCTGTCAAGAGCAGGGAGAATGAACGTGCCTGCTCGAGTGCTAGCCTGTGCTCGGTTGATTCCTTCCCTCTCACACGGTACAGGACCCCTGTCTAAATGGTACCACCCACATCCGTTAACTTAATTAAGACGCCCCCCACCAGGGTAACCCTGTGTGGACAATCTTTTCCTTGAAACTAGGTTGGCAGTGAACACAGACCATCATAGGCCTCCTGTGGGATCTTTGGGAGACCTGCCCCTCTTTCAGGTATCTTGCTTGCCAGGGCCAGATATCACTGTCCCCTGCAGGGGGTTGATGGGAGTCCAGTACCTCCTTTAGAAGTTACAGGTAGGTACCTTCTTCCCACTGACACGCACCATTCTGTTGTCTTCTTGCCTGCAGCCATTGGGCACTGGAATGTGTTTAAGCAGCAACCCACCTGCCCCCACGAGCTGACCCGGAACTATATTGCCATGAACCGAGGGGCTGTCAAAGCTGGCCTGGTGACTGCCCGGGAAAACATGCTCTACCGGGAACTGAATGACATCCGAATCAATGACCAGGAAGACCGGCGACAGAAGGAGCCACCCCCCATCCCTCCCAACATGACCTTTGGGATCCGTTCACGGTAAGGACTGGGAACTCAGCTCCATCCTTCCCCATGGCTGCCTGGGAGCTGGGGGCCAGAGGAGAACATTGGAATGGCTGAAGCCAGGCTGTAGTGGGAAATAGGTAGGGGTTGAATGCTGGCCAGTGGTTTTTTGTTTCTGGTTCTGTAAACATTTATAAAGACATGAATCTGCCCTCAGGAGTTCAAGGTCAATTTACAGGCATGTGCCTGTAATCCCAGTATTTTGTAGGCAGGGATAGAATAGGAATTGACCATCATTTTTGCCCACAATGCCCGTGTTACAAGTTTAAGGCCAGCCTGGGCTACATAAGAGCTGGTCTCAAAGCAAAACAAACCAACAAAAACAAACAACAAATGCCAACTGGGGTTGGAAAGAGGACTCAGACAACCAAGAGCCTGCCACAAAAGCACCAGGAATTGTAGTCTGAACCATGACTGGCCAGGGGCTTGCCTCAGACCTGTACAATGGGATCAAAGCTGTGACCGCTGCCTCCCCTTGCTAAGAGGTCTCAAGACTTAACTTTGTTAATGACCTTATTACAGGAGCTGGAAACAGTAAGCCCTCGGTGTGTGTGAGCAGTGTGTTTGCTTAAGGTGACGTGATTCAGAGTGTAGACCCAAGGTCGAGGAGATTGGGGGCAGGAGAGACGACTCAGAGGTGCTTAAGAGTTCGTGTTACTTTGCAAGAGACCTGAGTTCAGTTCCCAGCACATACGTGGGGGCTCACAACCATGTGTAACCCCAGTTCTAGGAGATCTGATGCCATTTCTGGTCTCTGTGAGCACTCAACACACATGGTGCACATATGTGATACAGGCAAACACACACAGAAAAGAAAAATAAACCTTTTTGGTTTGACTTCTTATAGCAAACTTTATCATTAGCGTTTGACTTATGAAATGAAAAGTCTGGCCACCAGATAAATATAGAAAATCTAACCACTGCAGCCAGCTTTGTTGTCAGAATACTTCATCACAAGAACCAAACCAGTTGGCTGTGACTTCCATCGGACCTCCAGTGTTGGCCCTGAGATTGCTCAGTGCTTGCTTCATGGTAAAGAATGAGAAAGAACATCCCTATCTGGGGGTGGGGGTGGGTGATCTTTGCTGGTTCCCCTGTGCCCTTTGGCCATGGTCTACCAGGGATACCACGTTTGATCCAGGATATTATCTTTCCTTCTTGATTTCCCCCAGCCCCTGCCAAGTGACTTTATTGAAGGTGTCTGAGAGTGGGAAAGGGTGGGAGCCCCAATCCACCTCTCAAATCCCATGCTCCCGCAGACACCCACTCATCTTGTCCCTGCAGAATGTAGATGTGATAGCCCATCCTGGAGTCCTCAAGACAGTTTGGTATCAGGGGAAGAATCTAAGTCAGGAGTCAGAGTCGGGCACCAGTGCTGCCTCTGTTCCCAGTTCCCCAGAGGAGAGAGCACTGGGCGGGGAGCTGCCAGCTCGGCTCAGCCGGGCTCAGTGAACTAGCTGCTGTGTGGCCTTGGAAGCTGTCTTTATCTTCTTCCTATGTTTCCTAGTTTGTATATGGGCTTCTAGCATGTGATCTCTGGGTCTTGAGTTTTGACAGTCTCTTTCAGATTGGAATTCTCCTATGAAATGGAGGTAGGGTGCATCGCATATCAATAACCTGGCATATTTCCCCTCTGTCTTTCTATTCCGCTTCATATCAATTTAATTTTTTTTGCCATGAGAACCTTCACTGGAGGCTAGCAGGGGCCCTGTTGATACACAGGAGACCAGGAAGGGTTAACTGACTTTCTCAAATGTATGCAAGTCAAGGCTTGGCCCATATTCTCAACCTGTTAGACTTCTATTCTGAAACATTTAATATTAGAACAGGTATTAGCAATCACTTGATGGAGAGCTCTTACTGAAAACAGAAGTAGAATCTCAGAGAGGTGATGAGAGTGCCCCAAGTCACACAGCACTGCTGTGGGCCAGTGGAGCCAGGTATACAGTCAGGTGGGCGGGCTCCTTATCTGATGTTCGTCCTTAGATTCCCCCCTTTCTAATGTCAGTATGAAGCACATACCCCGAACCTCTGGTCCCTGGGGAGACTTCAGCTTTCCATCCCTCGAGTCAGCTGGGCTCAAAGGGCATGCATTACCATCAGCTCTCAATATCAAAATCTTAAATTGCGGTAAAATGGAGTGGCCCCGATTCCAGGGTAAGGACGTGATGGAGTGCCAGCTACCTCTCCCTCGATGGCAAATGAGCGCTGCATATGCAAATTGAATGGATTTTAAAATGGTATTTAATGACAATTTTGTGGTCGACATTAACATTAATTGCACAGAAATGAAAATGTGGCATTAGGTTCCTGTTAGCTGTGCGTATTGGGCCATAAAGCTTCATCTTTATCAGTGAGGCCCTTCCCATGTGACAGGGCCACTCCACAAATTGCAGGCGGAGGGCTTTTACGCATCAGAAATATCCCCCAGCTAGCCTGATCAGCATCAATTTTGCTTTATTTGTTGGTAAATGGAGGTTAAATGGCTTCGGGAAGGGTTTGGCGCTGCCTGGACTCCAAGGTAAGCCCCTCTCCCTTCTGACTTAAATTCTCGGGAACAGTTAAAAACCCATCACCCCGCCCTGTAATGGGGCCGAGGCCTATTCCCTGGTGGTCACATTTAACAAGCTTCCACTGTATTTATTCCTTTACTTTAGAAGCATGTTGAAAACCAAATCAGATTACACTCGACTGCCCAAGAATTGTTAGGGTGATTTAGTTCAATAAATAAATAATGAAGTAAGTGGGCACCACCCACATACCTCTACAGATGTGTTACAAATAAAGTCTCAGACAACCTAGATACACACACATCACATGTACTAAGCCACGGCAACCAGAAGAAATCTGGAGAGTGTAAAGACTGACTATTGACTGACCCCATTTTTTACATGTTCCCCACGGGTGCACCCCGCTTTGCCAGACACCCCACAAGCTCATGCAGCATCTTCTGCCATGTGGGTGCCAAACCCAACTTTGGAGTCTCTCAGTTTACTTTCTTGGTGGTGAAATTTCTACTTCCAAGCAGGAGAGATGCCTTGTAGGCACAAGCCATGGAGCCACACAAAAGCAGAGGTCTGAGGAGGCATATGGAAGACAGGGCCACATGGCCCATGGTCATGAGTGGAGGAGGGACAGGGGACAAGACAGAGAGGTTCCCTTGTCTCGTGTAATAATTTTTAAGAGGGCTAGAGAGTTGGCTTAGTGGGCAGAGTAATTACTAGGCAAGAGTAAAGACCTGGATTTGGTTCCCCAGAGCTCATGTAAAACTGGACAAACACCTGTACCCGAAGCACTCTCACGGAGCAATGGGAAGGATGGAAGGATGCTGAGGTGCTCCAGGCATGAGGTGGAAGGTGCTGACCAACATCTGAGGTCTTCTGATATGTACCCATCCCCCTCTCTTACATATACAGATTTTTAAAAGTTTGAATGGGTTGCTCCATTCAGAAGAAAGAGGGAGGAACTGCACATAAAGACTGGACTCCCTGTGCTTCTAGACAAGTCAGAAGCCTGGGTGGCGGTTTTATCAACCAATGGCTGTGCTTGGTGCAGAATCCATGTTTTCTATGTACCCATCATTGGCCCACTGGCCTCTCAGGTCTGTCTGTGTGTCCTGGTATCAGAGTTTACACCTACGGCTAGAGGCCAACAGGCGCCTAATTATTTTTCTAAAACAACACTGCATGTGTCCCAGGCTGGCCTAGAACTCGCTATGGAGCCAAGGATGGTTTTGAGCTTCTGATCCTCCTGCCTTCGCTCCACACCCAAGTGCTGACATCACAACTGTTCTGTTGTGCCTATTACTTTTGTGGGGGGTGTTAAAGATTTGTTTATTTATTTTATGAATACACTGTAGCTGTCAGACACACCAGAAGAGGGGATTGGATCCCATGGTTGTGAGCCACCATATGATTGCTGGGAATTGAACTCAGGACCTCTGGAAGAGCAGCCAGTGCTCTTAACCACTGAGCCATCTCTCCAGCCCATTGTGTCTATTCCTGATCTCTTAGTTCACTATTTAGTTCACTATGATCCTTTCTTGTCCTTTGAAGGATCAGATGATGTTCTAACCACTTAGACATCACAGGTGTTTTGCATGTTAGCACACAGCTAACCCTTGCCTTTTTCTTCTGTAGCAGGGTCAGCGTGATGTAGGCTCTGAGAGGGAGGGTCAGGCCTTATTTTGAGGAGAAATGGGAGGAGGGTTTGTATGGGAAGACATCATCTCTGTGGTCAGACAGCCGTGAAACACTGGGAATGCCCCAGCTTCGCTTCACTCTCCCTGTTCAGCATTGCAGTCAGGGTGGGGTTGTCAGGTCTCATCATAGGTACAGAAATCCATAACGCAGATCTCAGCACATGCTGTAACCTGAGGCCTATACAGAGACATGTCTGGAGGCCAGAAATGTAGCTATTAAAGGCGTGCTTAATTATTGATGAATTTTAACAAGGGCTTTTGGGGGGTGACCATGCCCTTGCATATCTTAATTGTCCCTGCTGCTAATTGGTCCTGTGTTCTCACTAATAGCAAGTCAGAGATGTAGCCAGGGATCAGCCAGAGCCAGGAGCTGGTGAAGTCCAGGCAACCGAGGCTCTCCCATCGCCATGCCTGAGAGCCTATGCCACACTCAGCAACAGTCACCAGTGGGTGTCCATTCCTCAGCGAGCAAAGGGTACCCTGATCACAGGCCAGATGAGCGCTACATATACCTCTCCGTTACTGTCACCTTATTGGAAACCCTTATCTGCATCCTCATGAAATGACAGGACAGCTCTAATGTATGTCTCTTTGTGTGACAGTGTGTGTGTGTACACGTGCATGTGTGTGTCCTTTTAGAACCTTTATATTTTTATGCTCTCAGAGAGGATACAAAGGGTCAGAGTAGCAAACTGACTTGCCCAGGGCTTCTCTGCAGTGGGGCAGGGAACTGGTGTAGCCTGATCTTGGTGACAGGGACAGGCTCACTAACAGATGGTGGCATGGCTCGGGATGATACTGGAGTTTTCCTCATCTAAACATAAAGGAGCTCAGTGAGGTTCCCTGCCCCCACTCCAGGATCACACATCCATTCCCTGCGAATCAGCTTAGGAGGTGAGAAGGTGTTTGGGGCTCAGAGTTGCAGAGGTCTCTGGTCCATAAACAGGTGGCACTGATGCTCTGTGCTGTGAAGGGTTAACCATCGTGGTAAGGGGAACATGGGAAGTAATAACTCCTCATGGTGGCCAGGAAGGAAAGAGAGAGAGAAGGAGGGAGGGAAGGAGAAAGAGCACACACAAAGCTCTAAGAACTTTCTAGTCTTTCCAAGGGCATAATTCCATGTGACCAAAGGACATCCAGTTAGACTCTACCTTCTAAAGGCTCTCCACCTTCCAATTTAGTCCTGGGCTAGGGGCCACACCACAGCATGCCTCCCTTTTCCTTCCTCTTCTTCCTCTCCTTCTGTGACTTAGTAACAACAGACTCAGACTCTGAGGGAATATCCTGAGGCTTCACATGGCCACAGGTCTCTTCTCATCTCTGGACCTCCAGGCCTAACTCTCAGCTCTTAGCTGAAGAGGCTCTCAGTAAAGATGGCTGAGTGGCCACGCTGAGATCCAGTGTTAGCCCATAGCAATGCTCTCCTTCCCAGAGGTCTTGCTCAACCATTAGTTTGATCTGGGCAGACAGCTCAGGGAGCTGAAAGCTTTGGGATGGAAGAGGAATGAGAAGCAGGGACTGCTACCTCCGACTTCTGGCGGGTGCTGCTCCTCCTGCTCTCGGGCATCACCAGCCCGAGGAGACAAGAGCGCCCAGTGGAAGAAACGTCATAGGCGGTTAAATAAATGCTGCCGCCCTGACAGGCCGCAGGAATCTCTTTGCCTAGCTGATTTATTTTTCAAATTTATAGTGGACCCATCAATCACGCTGTCTTATTTTGTTTCTGCTGGAGCTGATCCCAAAATCCAAGCCAGACACCCAAAGTTCCAGGAGGAGGAGATAAGATGCTTAGTTATAGTCAGCAGGGCCCTGTGGCTAATGAGAGTCCTGGCTGACCACAAGGGGGAGCCAGGAGATCTGGGGAAGACCCTACTGGGAGCTCTGCAGCTGTGGGTTGCATCCAGCAAGCCTCACAGTGAACCGCACTTCAACCGCAGGCCGATTTTTCCTTCTCAGACCCCAAAAGACTGAGACAATGTCAGCCTCGTCAAGCACTGTTATTGTTAGGCTGGGGATGCCTTGTCTATTGTGACACTTGGGGTTCTATCCCCAACACAGGATGTCGTCAGAGCCTTAGTCTCTGCCTGGCACATGTAGGTTTTAGGTAGGTTTTTGTTGGAGGGAAAACATGGTCTAGGTCTGTTTCAGGCTTCTGGACAGTGACTGAAAGCAAGGCCCATCCAAGACTCAGAGAAGGGACAGGCACTGTTCACTGTCGGAGAAGGGACAGGGGCTGTTCACTGTGTCACTTCACAGGGACCACCACAACCCCTCTGCTAATGTGTGAGCATTCGAACAAGTAGCATGATGCACACTCATGTACCAACGCCATCTCTTGGCTGTGTTCGTAGAGGTTGAAAGGAAGAAAACAAGGCTGATGACCTGCCTACTGCTCAGTCAGACCTGGAGCATCAAGTCAAAACAATGCCAGGCAGAGCTAGAGGATCAGTTGGCAGCTTGCTTAACATTTACAGAACCCTGAGATGGGTCATTCCTAACACTGGGGGGGAAAGTGGGCATGGTAGTGATCAATGGCTGGAACTCTAGGGTGGGGATGGAGGCAGGAGGATGAGAAGTTCAAGGTCATCATCAACTACAGAAGGAGTTCAAAGCCAGCCTAGACTACATGAGACCCTATCTCCAAGAAAGAGGAGGGGAGAATCATGGAGAAAGAGGAAGAGAAGGAGAAGGAAAGGGACGAAGAAGAAAAGGAGAAAGAGGAGAAGAGACTGTGTATTTAGGAGAAGGTCCCTAACTGGACAGTAGCCAGAGCGGAGCGACCAGGATAGTGTGTGGGACAGGGAGAAAGTGCTGATGGAGACCTGACGCTGAGTGGGAAGTGGTGCAGAGAAGACACCACATCCGGACTCGACTCAACTCCTGGAGGCCATGACAAAGACAGTGGAGGGGCTTCAGAGACCCCCACATGGGTCACTAAGTCTGGAGGACACACTCCTGGCTGGTATTTGCACTGTCTTCCCTACATGACCCCTGGGTGACCAGTGAGCAGCCTAACACACTATCTTATAACTGCCCATCACTCTAAAGAATGGCAACTAACTTCCCTATTCTATCACAGGAGAAACAGAGCCTCTTGAGGCTCAGGGGCTCGTTTGACCAATGCTACAGAGCCACCTAGTTGGTGGTAATGCAAGGGTTAAACCAAGCATCCCTCCACCGTGACTTCCAGGAGGCAGAGCAAGGCCCTAGGAGCTAATATTGCTTCTCTCCTCGATGTTATTGTGGTGATACTGTGGCTTAATGCAGTTGTCTAACCCCAGTAGCCAGAAGCGTTCGGAACAACCTGTTACTGGTTTTCAGCATGACCCTGATGCTCGCTCTGAGGATCCAGCTTTCACTGGAGCAGAATGACTGCTACTCTAGACAGCTCCTGCAGCGAGCACTGGCAACAGGCATGGCAAGTCTGTCCTCTCATGAAAGGTCACCTAGTGGGAAAATGAGGGCTCATGCAGGGTCCTTGCAGAAGCTGAAGGGGATCCCAGAGGTGGAACTCTGGCTAGCATCTGGATCTGTCTAGCTGCCTCATCGGGGGCAGGAGCCTCTGTCCTTGGGGTTGCAGGCCTCCATGCACCTGGATCGCCACGGACTTGTGTTGAATGGGGCCCACACTGAGCAGTAGCCTGAGATAAGGTTGCACTTGGGGTTCCTGCCTCTTTGGGGTGCTCTCTCTTCTCCTTCCTCGTGGGCTTTGTAGCTAGAGCTGGGATGGAGACATTTTTCATACTTTTCTATTTCCCCTTTGGCTCTCTGGCTGCCCAGACAGAGATTTATCCCCAGCTTGCTGCTTGCAGTATGGGGAACAGGGGGCCTGTAATGGATCGTGATGCGGCTCCCGCGGGGCCTGTCCAGGCTGAACCCCATCCATCAGGAGCTGCTGGGTGCCAAGGTCAGCGCTAACAAGGCTGTCTGCTTCCTCCCGGGGCTTCCCCAGTGCATCCTGTGCCACCAGCCCTGCTTCAGGTTTTCCCAGTGTTAGGCTTCAGGGAGAGCTGAAGCCAGCACAAAGTGGGCTGAGGACCAACCTCCCAGCTGCTGGCTTCTCCCTAGTCTGCATAACATCCAGAGGCTGCTGGGGTCTGGTGAGTTCGGTTCCCCTAGTAACACAAGGATACAGAAAAGCCATGGTGCTGTAAGCTGTATGCTTTTAGTGAAACCCAGCTTCTACTTCTCAACACATTGTTCTTTATACTGTCCCCTCCCTTTCTGGAGGGGGGAGGCGTCATCATCCGTGGCTTCTCTTGTTCCCAGGTGCCAGGAGCCTCCATGGTGAATTTCCCAGCCCTCTGGAGAATGTGCTCAGCCACCTTCCTTTCCACTTCTACCCAAGGCCCCTGTCACACTGGGGATAGGCACCTGTGCTGGGAACTGCTTAGGGAATGAATCACCCTGAAGACTAAGGGTGACATGTGCAAATGACCACCACCTAGACAATCTAAAAGTCAGGACTGTTGGTGTGACAGGGCCGCCCGGTCTAGCTTTTATGTTAGACCCACAAACAATTAGGAAGTAATTTGTGAGCCCAGAGGTCTCCCATCTAATGAGCTCCCAGAGTCCTGCCAGGGACTGGTAACCACCTTTACAGTTATACACCCGAAAGCCTAGGCAGGAGGCAGGAGGTTGGGTGTGGGGCTGGCCAGCCCTCCTCAGTTTCTTGGAGAGACAGATGGTGAGCAGGGCAAGAGTTCTCGGCAGGGAACCACTGAGTGGGGTGTGCCTTGGAGAATTGCAAATTCCCTGGCTTTGCCCTGGCTAGAGAGTTCGAATCTCCCACCCGTGATGCAGGCATCTCTGCCTGTGTGTGTAAGTGTGCATGGTTGGGGGGGGGGGGTGTGACAGTGTGCACACGGAGGCCAAAGGTTCCATCCCGCCGGCTCCATCCTACCTCGTTTTCTTGAGGCAGAGCCTCTCGCTGGCCCAGAAGACCAGACTGGTCAGCCATGAAGCCTCAAGGGTCTGCCTCTCTTCACTTCCCCAGAGCTGGTTAAGCGGGAGCCCTGTGCTCAGTTCTTTCCCATGAGCTCTGGAGGTCAAATTTGGGGCTCGGTTCTTCTGAGGAAGGCACTTGATGGGCTCAGCCATCTTCCACTTCCAACTTCTCTCTGCACACTTCATGTTCTCTCCCAAGTGTTTCTGGTTTGCTCTGCAGATACAAGGAGACTTTTTTTAACTGCAGACTTTCTTTTTAAGATTTATTTATTATATATAAGTACATACTAGCTGACTTCAGACACACCAGAAGAGGGCATCAAATCCCATTACAGATGGTTGTGAGCCACCATGTGGTGCTGGGATTTGAACTCAGGACCTCTGGAAGAACAGCCAGTGCTCTTAACCACTGAGCCATCTCTCCAGTCCCTAGGGAGTTAAGTGTTCAACACAGTAATCTTGGATGTACATTCAAACCATAAGCTCCCTCGGAGCTCACGAGCACCAAACAGCACTGAGTTCTCTGTTCCCACATCCAGTGCTCAGTGCTTGTTCTCTGTGGGTTCCGTGTCCAAATCTCTCAGTGTGGCTGATGCAGCCTCTGAACATATCCGGATGTGAATTCATCTCTAAGTAGGTCTTTGAGCAAAATTTTAATGAGCAGGAATTATTGTGTTGTATAAGAGGTGGAGACGCAGGTTACAGGTAACAGTGTTGCAGTTGAGTGAGGGTAGCTGTCTTTGGGTTCAGTAATAAAGAGAGGTCAGAACTGGTCCCTGGAGTCCGTAGTAAAGAGAGGTCAGGACCAGGCCAAACTCAAGCACATGAATAGACTACCAACAGCATGTGGTTTTTTGTTTTTCTAAACATCTTTTTTAAAAAAAAGATTTTATTGATTTTATGTATATATGAGCACACAGTAGCTGTCTTCAGACACACCAGAAGAGGGCATCGGATCCCATTACAGATGGTTGTGAGCCACCGTGTGGTTGCTGGGAATTAAACTCATTGAACTCAGGACCTCTGACAGTGCTCTTAACTGCTGAGCCATCTCTCCAGCCCGTTTTTGTTTTTTGGAATGATGGCAGTGGTCTTACTTACTTTTGTAATAATGACCAAGGCCTTAAATTATGATCTCCTGTCCTAGGCTCTTGTCTCTGCACCTCTGACACTTACTGACATGTGGAGATGTCAAAAATGTACTTTTGGTCCATGGCCAATTAAACCTACAGAGGTAGAGCTTGCAGATAAGGCTGTCTAGGAAAGCAGGGTGTGGTGACGCGCCTTTAATCCCAGCAGCTGGGAGGCAGAGGCAGCCAGATCTCTGAGTTTGGGGCCAGACTGGTCTACAGAGTGAGTTCTGGGACAGCCAGATCTACACAGAGAACCCTTGCCTTGAAACAAACAAACAAACAAAAATTGTACAGGTAAAATTGGGGAAAATCAAGTAATGTCAGTGGGCCACAGGATGCCACCATCCTGGGTCCGATGTTTTGCTACAGGGTTGCAAGATTTATGATGAGGGGAAGGCTGGGCTAGGGATGAATGGGATAGAGGTCTGTGTTAAACACTGTATGAATGCTGTAGTTATCTTGATGGCTGTGTGTGTGTGTGTGTGTGTGTGTGTGTGTGTGTGTGCGCGCGCGTGCCCAGATCTTGAGGCAAATTGCAATGGAAGAAACTAAAGACTAGCCCAGGGGCAGGATTGCTTGCTGGATTTTTAAACACAAGCCAAGTCCTCAGTAAACAGTCTCCTTAAGTACCTCAGGAGCCACACCATGAGCCCACTGTGTGTAGCCTCAGATTTGCACCCTGGCTAGCCACTTGGTGCTATCTAGAATACCGGGGGCCATCTGGGCCTTGGGTAAGTCCCAGGAGTGAGACAGAGCAAGATATCTCCTTAGGTGGGCTATGGGCTTTTGTTGTTGCTTTTTTAAGTCAAAGTCTTATTGTGTAGCCCAGGCTGGCCTGAAACTCGCTATGTAAACCAGGCTGGCCCCAAACTCATGGAGAACAGGCTGCTTCAGTCTCCTGAGTGCTGGGATCCAAGGCTTGTGCTATCATGCTTGAATTGAGTGCTGGGTTTTGATCCAAACAAGAGAGTATAGCCCACCAGACCCTTGTCCTTTCTAAGGTGAACGGCTCCCAGTCAAGGCCTGTGGACTGCGCAGCTCAGACAGAGAGCCTGATCAGGCTTTCCTTTGCTTTTTTTTTTAGTTATTTTGGAAACAGGAGTTTGCTGTGTTGACTAGTCCCAAGCTCCGTATGTAGACCAGGGTAGCCTCAAACTTACGTCAATCCTCCTGCCTGGTCTCTCCAGTAGCTAAATTTACAAGCATGAGCCACCATGCTTGGCCCATTGTCCACTCCCTCATCCCCTTGAGGCTGTGTGGATGCCCGTGCCAACAGCTCCTGGCATCCCAGGAGCAGCAAGCTGCTGGTGTATTAGGAACGGATTTTAATTTTATTTTAACAAAATAGCTGTCTCCACTGGAAGAGGCGTCAAGCGTGAAAGAAGGGCCCGTCTGGAGCAGAATCACATTGAACAGACCTCTGTGCTGTCATTGATTTTCTAGGAAGAAAAAAATCGCCTCTGGCTACTAAACGGAATTAGTAGTCACTGATGACCAATTATTTTAGCCCGCTGTGAACGGAGCGCTGCACTGAATCCAGTTTGTCAGACCCGGATCTCCTTCTTAAACACCTTTCAACACATGTGTACCTAAAGTCCCTCAGAAGGCGCCTTCACTTTCCTGGCTCCCGCCAAGTTCTGGGCTCAGCAAAGTTTTAATGAGCCTCTGGGATGAAGATGAGTTTCTATGAGAGGGCCTCTCTGATCCACGGAGCTCTTGCTCAGAGACGGCGGGCAAATCAGAGCTGTCAGCCCTCATTTGTGCCCACCCCGCACCACGCGACACCCATGTCAACCTAACATGTGCAAATGATCCCCTCCATCTCCCTTGTGAGCTCACCCCGAGCCTTCATTGGAGATCAAGCCTTGGTCTGGGGTATCAATTGCAAAGCTTTGAGGGTAGATTTGATGGAACGAATCTGAACCTTCTCAGGGCCCGCCTGCAGCCCAAGCTGGTTTCCATTCCGTTTATTCCCGACTTTTTGCACCATTAGACTTAATTGTGACATGGTGTGGCTGAGACAGGAGCATCGGGGCCGGAAGGGACTTCTCTGAAGGTCCCTTCCAAGCTACAGCAAAGGATTTGTTGGAGCTCTAAGCAGTGGCTTGGCCATCACAGCAGACCGTGTGAGACTCCCCAGGCCAGGACTAGGCTGGCTTCAGAGGCAGGGGAAGCATCGGGCCCAGTCCAGGCGCCCCAGTGTGGATCAGTAAATGTAAAAGCCCTGATATCCAGTGAAGAAAAAGCATGTTTCCATCCTCCAAAAGTCCCCATGTCTCCTTGCAACCAGTCTCTGTCCCACCTCTGACTTGGATCAGCTCTTCCTGCTACTCCTAGAGCTGCCTGTTCTCTCTCTCTCTCTCTCTCTCTCTCTCTCTCTCTCTCTCTCTCTCTCTCTCTCTCTCTCTCTCTCTCTGCACTGAAAATATCTGGGTAACTGGGCATACCTTACTATCCCAAAGACTGTCCTGCCCACCTCCTCTGCCATCCCCACTTGGGACATTTAGCCTCCCACAGAGGCACAGAATTGCATAGCCCACCCACATGGCTTTTGGGCATTATTTTCAAGACGGGACATGAATGACTGCCACTGGTGTCCGAGACTCTAGTCCCCTGGTTCAGGAAAGCATGGCCAGCCTCCAGGGGTAGAGACCTTGGATTCTGCTCTATCATGAGGATTTCACAGGTCAGACACATCAATACTTGCCCTGAGTCCCTGTACCCTTTCTAAGAATGTCAGGCCTGTTACAGGGTTCTTTGAGACAGGCACCCCTCTCCCACTTCCTCTTCCTGAGCTGTGCAGATGAACAGGGCAGTTGTCCTCAAGAGCGCTCAGGGGCCTCCAGGGATAGTTGGTGCTTATCAGAGGATAGCAAGCATCTGGCATGTCTGCTTACATTGGATGAATTATCTGAACCCACACAGGACTGTCTACCTGTAGCCTGCACATTTGGAAAACAAATTGCAAAAACCCACTTACAGCAGTAACAAAAAAATCACCCATACACCTCAAAAAAACTAATAAAGGGGCTAAGGATGATAGAGGGCTGGCCTAGCATGCAAAGGCCCCAGGTTCGATCCCCAGCCGTGCATAAACCAGGCACATCTGGTACGATCCCATCACTTGGGAAGCCAAGGTAAGAAGATCAGAAGTTCGAGGCCTTCCTTGGCTACATAGTTACTATGAAAGCCACTCTGGGCCGTATGAGCCCCTCATATTTTAAGTAAGTTTAGGATTTTGTATTGGTCCAACTTATCAGTATCTTGGGCTGCAAGTCTGATAACCTTGGACGGAGTACAAATCCAACTCCAGCCTAGAGATTCCCGGAGAATGTCGTGGGAAAGCTGATTAGAACAGGTTGGAAGCGTGGGCAGTAATCACCAACATTATGAATGGTCCCAATCTATCCCATGCATAGTACAGCTCAGGGTAGCCTGGGGTAGCCTGGGGTAGCCTGGGGCTGCCTGACCAAGGAAAGGAGAATCCAAGGAGAAGGATGCAGATGACATTCAGGGAACCCTTGGGGAGATCAGGAAGATGGTGGTCAGCTGAAATGTGGCAGGGGGTCCTTAGAAAATGGAGTAGTCTATCCTGAGAGCCCAGGTGCCAGCTTGGAACAGCTGTCAGCCTCCCCTAAGACCCCAGCTCAGGCAGGGCACCAGGTGACAGTGTCTGCTGAAGGGAGCAGTGACTGAGAAAGCCTGGGGTCTTCTGTGTAAGGAGCCAGACTCCCTGGACTCGGCCTCCAGTGAATGCTGATCAGAATGTACTGGACTGCGGCATCTGTAGCTAGAAAGCTGGGAGTTCAAGCTTCACCACTCGTGTGCTGTGTGACCCTGGGCAAGCCGTTTGACCTCTCTGAGCATCTGCTGCCCCAATCCCACCCTTTCCTGTGCACATTTAGTAAAGATAAATAATTAAGCTTTTCTGGGTGAACTCCTCTGGCTCCTCAAAAGAGAGGCACAGGAAGGGCAGCTGTAATTGTTGGAGAAGGGGCCTCAGCCTGTGGCAAAATCATTCATGTTAGAGTCAGAAAAAGCTTCAGTAAAAAGCTAAACTAAACAAAAAATAAGTAAGTGGGCCATAGTCACGACGCTGGAAGCAGCTCTGCTAGCACAGCCCCTCCCTCACCACATAGGGATGTGGGATACAGGACAGTGCTTGCCCGGTGTACAGAGGCCCTCACGTCTTTACATGCAGGTAGGGTGCCTGAGAGATGGAGGCCAGAGAACCAGACGTTCAAGGTCATCCTCAGCTATAGGATGAGTCTGAGGATAGCCTGTCTGCATGAGACCCCGTCTCAAAATCCTACGAGAACAAATAGTCTTTACCGAGCTCTAAACCTCACAGGTTTTCTCTTGTGCCTTTGGCTGTGTTTGTTTTATATTTGAACTGATATCCATCTGAAGCGAGAGACTTAGGTCGAAGGACAGCGTTTGTTTTGTTAGTTGCTCTGAGAGGCTCAGTATCGGTCATCCCTCCACTTGTGAGGAAGGCGGCCATCCTCCCTGAAGGCGAATTCCACCAGTTTAACCCCATAACTTACTGTAGTGCTCACATAGCCTAAGTTGTACTGTGCAAACTGAAGACAGACTAGCTGCCAAGAATCTGCTTAAAATTTCTTTTCCCTTTTTTTCTCATCCCTCCTCGGTTCTTCCTGCTTCATTTTCCTGTGTAAATGTGCATGTGTGTGCACGTGTGTGTGTGCACCGGTGTGTGTGCATGGGCACACTTGTATGCAGGTGCATGTCTTGCAGGTATGTGTGTGCGCCTGTGTGTGGAAGACAGATTAGCCTCCGCCATCACTCCCCTGGCACTACTCACCTTCTTTTCTGAGACAGGGTCTCTCACTGGCCTGGAACCACCTCCCTAGTGCTGGGATTAAAACTGTGCACCACCACACCCAGTTTTTGTCCTTTCTTAAAAAACATGAGTCCTAAGGGATTGAACTGGGGCTCCATTGTTGGCAGAACTATACCCCCACATATCTGTTCGTGTGGAGTCCTGTCAGCCCCCAGAAGGCACAAAATTGTTTCTGCCCTCTGGCACTAGCTGAATTCAAAATTTGAGGTTCTTTGTCACCAGAAGAGGGATGATTGGGCTTATGTCCAGGTGGAAGGACACCTAGCCAGGCTGTTTAGGGCAGGGTAGCTGGGACCCAACCCTTGGAGGAGGCAACCCCACAGTTAAACCTATATATGAAGGAGAGACTGCATATGGGAGCATGCTATCTAGAAGAACTCTCCCCAGGAAAGCCAGGCAGGGTAGAGTCAGTGCCAGGAGTTGAAGAGGGAGCTGAGCCAGGGGAACCACAGCTTTGAGTCCAGGTTTAGCACAGAAATGGGAGTCTGTGCAGGGATGATGACATCCAATTTATGGCCTGAGTTCTCTCCACCCCAGGCCAGCCTCTGCACCTGTTTATCCACGTTAATGAGCCAGAACAGGAACTAGCAAGCTTGTGGGTGGCCGTGGAGGACCTAGGCCAGGGTTGCCTGCCATAACTCACAGTGTCAGAGGTTCCCCCTGGCTCAGCCTCCACTGCTTCTTCCCAGAGAGTAAGAATTGCTGGGCTGGCCAGAGCAGGACCGAGTGGGTCATCCAGGCTGGGGGAGGGTTGAAGAGCTGGCATGAAGTGATGGATACAGGGGGGTGCTGGGAAGATGGCTGTTCTCTGGGAGCAGCCTCTTGGGGTAGGTATTTCCAGATTACGCTCACAGTGTCGTTAAAAACACAGCTATAAATTAGGTTGCTCAGAGGCATGGGGCGTGTAATAATTAAGTAATAAAAGTCGCCACAGGGGTACAGGAGGCAGGAACAAAGAGCCACTGTCTTGTCTATGAGAATCAAAGCCTGGGACCTCTGCTCAAATAGAATCCAGCCTAGCAGCTTCCTCTCGTGCCAAGGCACAATAGGCTGGGGGAGTGGGTGGTTACTCAGGATCCTGGTTAGCTCTGGTTGTCTCTGGGGCCACACATCATGGAAAGAGCCTGTCGGGGATTACAGTTTACCAGTGCCAGGACAGCGAGAAAGCTGAGAATTGGAGCTAACGGGCAGCTGGGACAGTAAGGAACACCCACCAGGAATTTGGGCCTATTGGTCAGAACTTACTTTCACAAGAGCTGTTTTAAAAATGCTGGCTGTCCTGTTTCTGCACGGGGAGGGGTGTGTGTGTTTCAGGGGTGGAAGTCAGGGGTCAACTGTGGTTGTTAGAGGTCAACTGTAGTGTCCTCCTTGTTTTTGAGACAGGGTCTCTCCTCAGCCTAGTGCTGGCAAAGTCTGCCTAGTGAGTCCCAGTGATCTGCTGGTCTTCCCTGCCCCCCGTGCTAGGACCAGTGCATATCACATCAGGCTGTTTTCACATAGATTCTGGGGATTTAAGTCAGGGTCTTATGCTTGTGGAGCCAGTGCTGCACAGAGTGCGCATCAACCCAGCACAGACACTCGTATTTCTAAGGGTTGACAATCATTTCAGACTTTTAGAGCTGCCATTCGGACCAGATCAATCAAATCGAAGGGCAGAGGTTTGCAGCCTCTGGACCTTGCTGGTCAGTTAAGGGGCTTGCTGCTCCTCTGGGGTCTACCTCCTCTTCCTCTGGTGTGGGCAGAGGGGTCCCAGGCTGAGCTGCTTCTCATACCCACCCTCCCTGGCCGCTTTGGAAAACTCTCAGCGCTATGACTATCCAGACAGGTGTCTGGAAGCAGCTGAGAGGTGACTGTCGAAGCCTCCTGGGACCTCAGGGGTGTGAGTCTCGGGACTGAGAGAACCCCTAAATTGCTGTGTATAGTGTGTCTGGCTCTGACTTTCTCATAGCATTTCCTAGAGCATCCTGGGGCTTCCGTAACAAGTTGCCACAAATGGGGGCGAGGGAGGTTAGAGAAGAAGGTGGGAGGATAGTTAAACAACACCAACTTGGGTTCTCAAAGCTGTGGGGGCCAGAAGTCCGACCCTGAGGTGTCACCTCTTCCAGTGTCAGTGACATGCAGTCTAGCTGGAGGATGCCTGTGCGAGATAGCGCTGGTCTGAAGGGCTGTCCCCAAACACAAGTGGCAGGAGATGCTGCACACCTCCCAGGGCAAGACTTCTGGAACAGTCCACTGCTAACAAGGTTGAAATGGTCATTTATTTATGTGTGGTGCTGGGGCTCGAACCCAGGGCCTCACACACTCGAGGCAAGCACTCTTTCATTGAAATACCCCAAGCTTGAGTGTGCTCTCTTATGGCATGGCTGTGTCAGCACAGCAGTGAAATAACAGCAGTAAGACCTGGCCGTGCTGCACTGTGGCTGAAGTCACCATCCCCGGGGAAGCTCACCCACTGGGAAGTTCTTATTAGCCTTCTGGCCATTTCGGCCCCTACCGATGAGCATCACCTATACTTCTATTAATTATTCATTATTATATATCTAATTCTTAAATTTATGTGTATGAGTACTTCTCTGGCACGTGTGGCTCTGTACTAAGTCAGTGCCTGGTGCCCTCAGAAGCCAGAACATCCAGTCTCTTGGAACCGGAGTTACAGGCAGTTGTAAATCACTATGAGAGCGCTGGGAACAGAACTTGGCTCCTCTCAGAGCATCCTGTGCTCTAACTACTGAACCATCTCTCCAGCCCCTATTATCACGTGTGTTTTAGAGACAGGGTCTCAGTATGCACCTCAGGCAGGTCTCACTGAAAAACGAAGGGTAGGTAGTTAAGGTAGAGATTCAGGAAATCACGGAGGCCTTAAAGGCCAAAGTCAACTTTGAACTTGTGGTTCTCCTGCCTCCACTTCCCAAGTACTGGAGTTATAAGAGTGTGAAGCTTTGTTTTCTGCAGGTTTGACACAGTGGGGTGGCTTCCTGTCTGGTGTGTGTGTATACTCTGTCTTACAAGCTGTTTAGGGCTCATCCTCAACCTGGAGTCCTGGCAATGAGGCAGTACCAGCAACAGGCCTGTCTCCTGAATAGCTTCTGCTCGCGAAATCGGTTCTCCTCTGAACATGGCCGCTGTCCATTTGTACACCTGTCGTTCAATCTGTTGAGGACTCGGTTCCAACCTGATCTCGGTTAGCTTTGAGCTCACTCGGAGCGCTGCTCACTCTGGGACCACCTCTTCTCCTTATCACTACGATGATGAAGGGTAATTCCTGCAGTGTGCCCAGCATGCCCAGAACTGGCTCAGGTTTCCAAACTGCAGGAGTGGAGAAATCTAGTGCAACTTCTGATGGGTCCTGGTGCAAAGCTGAGGTTAGTCTCACCAGGCCAGTGGGATTGACAAATGTGGAGTCAGTTCTCCAGGACAAGACAGAATCTGAGTGAGAAGAGACCCCAAGGGTGGCAGCTTATAGCTCATCCAACTTGGCGGCATTCTTGCTGAGGTGGACCAGGACAATCAGACACCAAGGCTCTAAAGGAAGATCCTGAGCATTCTCCAGGGAAGTTAGGCACTGAGGGTGGAATACCTTCTTGGCAAGAGTCTTTTCCAGGACTAGCCTCAGCAGACTGAGAGCAGAGCCCAGGGTCTGTGAGAGGCATAGTTGGAAGGGTTCTAAGGAGCCTATGAACCCTATCTAACCTCAGTTCAAGGACAGAATCTTTGTTCCATCTGGTTATCCCATGGAGGCTCCCCATGTTTGCAGAGCACTTTGTATATGGGATCTGACTCTCTGAGGTTTCTAGGTGCTACAGGAACCCTTTCCTGGCCCCAGGGAAGGTTATTGGGTCTGCACCTGCTGATAGTGAGGCTTGTGGCTTGTGGAGAGGGAGGTGTCTTGATCTTTAAGAGACCCTGGCCTTACCCAGGCCTCAAGCTCTGTTTGACCTTCTCCCCACAGGCCCTCAACACCCTTCTTTGACCTGTTACAACATCGGTACCAGCAGCTGTGGGTACAGGAGCAGAAGGCCACTCAGCAAGCCATCAAAATGGAGAAGAAACAGAAGGTAGCTGTGTCCTTACTTCTGAGGGACTAAAGCTTGGGGAGGAAGAGAAGAGTTAACTAACATCAGGACATGTGGTTGGGACAGGAGCAGGGGCTAGTCATATCTTACTGCAATGAATTCAAATCTGGACCAGTCTCAGAGATGCTGTCCTTCAGCTTGTACCTAATCCTGGATTGTGTAAAAGATGACTGGACATCAGTCAGATGTCACCTCCAGGCTGGGATTAGGTCCCAGTCACATTGACTCTTACATGGAAGCCATTTTCTGAACTTCTGCCTGACTTGTTACAGGGGAAAGCAGTGCCCCACACTGGCTGATGTGACATCGTAAAAATCCATTTCTACCGGAGTGTGTTAGAGAACGTGTTTACTTAAACAATAGGAAAGTGTGTTTTGTCACTAAGTACTGATCAACCTTCTCAAGAGTAACACAGCTTCTCATATCATACTGGGGGTTGCAGGAGGCAGCATCCTTATCCTACATCCTAGACAGGTGTCTTAGTTAGGGTTTTACTGTTGTGAACAGATACCATGACCAAGGCAACTCCTATAAGGATAACATTTAATTGGGGCTGCCTTATAGGTTCAGAGGTTCAGTTCATTATCATCAAGGCAGGAGCATGGCAGCATCCAAGCAGGCATGATGCAGGAGGAACTGAGAGTTTTACATCTTGATCTGATGGTTGCTAGCAGAATACTGGCTTCCAGGCAGCTAGGACAAGGGTATTAAAGCCCACAGTCACAAGGCCACACCTACTCCAACAAAGTCACACCTCCCAATAGCCCTACTCTTTGGACCAAGCATATTCAAACCATCACAGCAGGGAAGGCTGTAAGAAGCAACCAGGGTTGCACAGAGAAGGGAGAGCCACAGGCCCAAACTCCCCCAGTTGCTACTGATGTGTGTTATTAGCAATGGCATGAAGTCACTTTAGTGAGATGTGTACTAGAAAAACACTCAGAGGCTCTTCCTTTAAAATATTCCAAACTTGAGACTTTGAGAGGGTCCATGGTGCTTCCTTAGTTGATCCAGACCTGTGCCTTTTAGATTTCCCTGGAAGTAGATTCAGGAAACAAGGTATGGGGTCATGCGCTCACCACACTTGCACCTGAGGGTGGAGTCAGAAGGATCAGGAGTTCAAGGTCAGCCTCACCTGCCATAGCAAGTGTGAGGCCAACCTGGGCTGTGGGAGCTCATTCAGTCTAACACACAGATCTCTGATCTTGCAACAATCACAGACAACCCCCAAGTCTTACTCCCTCCCCTGAGAGCTGGGAAGTCCCCCACAGCCTATGATCGGGCTTCTGGGAGCTTTGGTGGGTCAGCATCTCCAGCTAGGATTCCTTCACTTTATGGAAGAACTGAGGTTCAGAGAAATGAAGAGACAGAGATTGGGGAAATGGCTGTTAGTACAATGCTTACCAAAAAAGCATCAGGACCTGAATTTGGATTCCCAGCATCCTCATCTAAAGCTGGGTGCCCAGTGCTGAGGACAGGGGAGGAGGACAAGACTCCCCAGAGTTTAGCTGGGGAGCTCTATATTCAGTGAGAAACTCTAAAAACGTAAGTGAGTGATTGAGGAAGGCCCCCGGCATCGACCTCTGACATCCACAGGCATGTGCATGCACGTATATGTGTACTCCCACACACACACAAACACAAGTGCACACCCACAAAGAGAAAAACAGGGAGATAAAATGACTCTCCAGTGGCTTCTAACCAGATGTGTCTGGCCCAAGTGCAGACTCTTCTTGAAGCTGGGGCCCTTGCTTGCTGATTACTAGAAGATCAGGAAAATGGTCCTAGGAGCATACTGGGGTTCAGGGGAGCCTTTGCAGGTAGGATAGTGTAGCCTTTAGGATGTGTGTTCATGTGGTTTGGTGTTCATCTGAGAGGTCAGCATTGAAATGTTTTAATAAGTCAACACTCCATGTAAGAGTGTGCTTTAGTGGGACCATTACTACTCCAAGCTGTTTCATAGCTCCACAGGGAAGCCTCCTACTTTAGTCAGCAGCTGGTTCCCACCATTCAGAGCCTCCTGCCCCTCCCACTAAAGCAGACAGCCATATTGAACCAGAAGATATCTATCCTGGGTTCATAGTGGAGACCTGTGTGATGAAAGAGATAAACAGAGGTGTTGGAGAGTTGGCTCAGGAGCTAAGAACACATACCGCCTAACCAGAGGACTGGAGCTCAGTTCTCAGTACCCGTGCCTGTTGGTTCACAATGACCCAGAAATCCAGCTCCAGAGGAATAAAGCACCTCTGGCCTCTGCAGGCACACACACACACACACACACACACACATACACACACACACACAAATCAGATAAAATATTTAAAAGGAGGAATTCCCCTGACTCAGGGATCTTTCCAAAGAAACGAAGACCCAAAGAAGCAGGCTTTTGTATTTTTGTATTGAGTTTGAGGAGATGTTGGGCCACGCTGGGAAAGAGGAGAAGACAGACATGGTCATACGGTGATTTTTAAAGGACATGTGCTCAGATTCTCCTCTGTGTCCTGCATTCTCAGAGACACAAAGGTCCCTCCTATAGGAAAGCAGTCATTCAGAGGGTCTCAGGGCCCTTCGGGAGAAGACTGAGCATCCTTCCTGGGATGTGGGTCCCACCCCAAGGATGAAGGGTGGCAGGATGTGAGGGCTGGATGAACTTCCTGGGTATATCTTTTTGAGAGGCTGAGGTAGCATTTAGGGAGTAATATCACCAGTCCCACATATTAGCACACAGTTGACATTCAGAAAGTGGCAACCAACTTTAGAATTCGATTCTCATTCCATGTATGTGCATATGCACGCACACATACATTCAGGTACACAGACACACACGTAGAGGCCAGAGGTCAACACAGAGTATCTTCCTCGGTCACTGTTCCCTTGCTTTTTGAGTCTCAATAAACCTAGGATTCCCTGGTTCATAGACTGTTTGCCCAGCAAACCCCACGGTTTGCCTGCCTCTACCTCCCCAAAGCTGAGGTTACGGACAAGTGCCACTATGTCTAGCTTTTAATGGGAGTGCTGGGATTTGAACTGAGGTCCTCACGTTTGCCTGGCAAGCACTTTGCCCACTGAACTGTCTCCCTAAGCATCCTGATTCAGGTCTTTGTAGGGATCGTGTTGTCTTACATATGCCAGGGAAGCTGCCAGGTGCTGAACCTTGTCTGAGCTGATCACAGCTTACCAGGCTTGAAAAGATAATCGGTCTTCAGGGCCAAATCACCCACATCCCAGAGGAAGCCTGGCTCTACCATAAGCCTGCATGCTGCTGCTGAGGGGAACTCTAGCCCTTGGACAGCAGGGATCCCTAATGAAGTTCTTGGGGACAGTTGCCATCTAGTAAGCAATGACCTTGGGCTGGCTACTCTGCTCTAAGCACAAATGAGCAGCTCCTACAAGAGTCACACTGTCAGGTATCAGCACACCCTTTCTAGTCAGGGGAATGCAGCATCAGCAAGGCCACAGGCTGAGTCTGTTGCATTCCTAAGCCCAGCTTGGCCACCTCTGACAGACACCTGTTCTACGGACTGCAGTTGTACTGGGTGGGAACTCACACTTGACTCCATCCAACCTCAAGAACAGTCACACGGGGGTTAGGGCTGCACCATCTGAGTTTGGAAGGGACACACCTTAATCCTGGACAGACACCCGGAACTACAAGACTGGCTGTGAACCTGCTGGTACCTGTTAGTGGGACTTGAACTCGGGTTCAGGCTCTAGGTATGCTCCAGTTCCCTCTCCCCAAAGATGCCTACCACCTTTCCTCCTTCCTCCTGGGCAGGTCATCATAGGTACAGTGACACCCTGTTGAGTCCTACATTTCTTCACACAGACACCAGGGTTCCCATTAGTGATTCTCAAACAGTTGCTACTCTATAACCAAACCAGAACCCAAAATGTCTTAGGGTTCTATTGCTGTGATGAAACACCATGACCAGAAGCAAGCTGGGGAGGAACGAGTTTATTTGGCTCACACTTCCACATCAGAACCCATTATTGGAGGAAGTTGGGACAGGAACTCAAACAGGGGTGGAACCTGGAGGCCGGAGCTGATGCAGAGGCCATGGAGGGTCCCCAGTCATCTCTGGTTAAAGAACTGATCAGCCCCTGGCTGGACAGAGGAGATAGGAAGGCTGGACTTCTCATCCCAGCCACGGGTCCCAGGTAGAGAGAGAAATAAGAGAAAGACCATGCAGAGAGAAGGTCATGAGGATTCACCATGTGTTTGCAGTGAGAGAGCAGACATGAGGACACACATGAACCAGAGTGAACCAGGGGGAGACTCAGATTCAAGGTAAAGGACCATGCGGCTGGGAAGTAGATAGCCTTAGAGGGACGGAATGGCTCCGAACCTGCCCGATCTAGGCTTGAAGCTTGTCAATAAACTTAATAGGTCTTCATGTCGATTATTTGGGAGCTAGAATGGGCACAGATAAGGCTCTCATGCTTAAATTGAAGGCTACACCCAGGACTACCAGCCCAGGGATGGCATCACCCACAATGTGCTGGGCCCTCCCCACTGGTCACTAATCGAGAAAATGTCTTACTGTTGGATCTTATGGAGGCTCCTTCCTGTCTGATAACTCCAGCTTGTGCCAAGTCAATACACAAAGCCAGCCAGTACCCAAAGCAACCATGAACTGCACACAGGGGTAGGGCCAGGAGTCCAGAGTTGTGAATGGCCTAGGAGAAAGACCAGAGGCTGGAGGAACTCTCAAGACTGTTGGCCCATAATTCCAGCCCCTTCCCCAGGGCCCTGTGGTCACTGCCCTGGAGTATTAGCTGTATTGTTGCTATGGCATGCATGATAAAATGACTTAAAGAGGGAGGGACTTCCTTTGGCTCAGTGTTAGAAGACAGGTTCATCCTAGCCTAGAAGGCATGGAGGTGGAAGTTACATTGTATCAATCAGAAAGCAGGGAAAAGGCGGATGTTTCTGCTCAGCTCCCTTCCTCTTTCTGTTGGTTCAGGACCCCAGCCTGTGGGATAGATGTGCTCACATTCAGTGTGTGTCTTCCCTCCTTGCTTAGCCTTGTCTAGAAACTACTCCACAGACATGCTCAGAGGTTTTGTTTCCATGGCGATTCTAAAGCCTACAGGTAGCAGGGCAAGCATCTCAGCACTGCCTTTCCGGCCTGCAGGTGATCCTGGGGAAACTGTATGAGACTAGGAGCAGTCAGCTGAGGAAGTACAAGCCTCCCGTGAAGCTGGATGCTCTCTGGCACATGCCTCACTTCAAGAAGGTCAGTGGCCCCTCTCCACCTTTCCGCACCAAAGCCGGTGCTGGCTAATGCCCACCTGTGTCAGAGTTCTGCCATCTCAGGACACAGCAGCTGGCGGCAGCTGGCATCTGAGAGCTTTCCCTCCATCCAGGTTCAGAGTGCATTTAGCTCACCAGAGATTCTAATTTTTAAAACATATGTGTAGTATGCACATGTGTGTACATATGTGAGTGCAGATGTTCACTATGGAAACAACTTTGGGTGTCACTCCTGTCTTTTATCTGAATCTGGGTGGACTCTCTGTTCTTGTATGGAAGGCTAGCTGGCCCAAGTTTCTGGGCATTCTCCTGTCTCTACTTCCAATCTCAGTATAGATATGGTGGGCTTGCAGAGGCAGGCAGTGGCAGCAGACTTCATGTGGCTTCTGGGGATCCAAACACTGATCCTCATGTTTGTGCAGCAAGCGCTTTCCCCACTGAGCCCTCTTCAGCTTGCCCATGATAACCACCCATGGGCAAGCTGCTGGGAAGAGGCAGAGCCTTGGGAGCTCTCAGTCATCTCAGTACAGAGCTGGAATGGCTGGCTACCGGGATCCACCATCATTGAGAGGCAGGGAATGACCTTAGGCTCCGCCCCATAATCAGGGCATCTGAATAAAAAGGAGTTAGGACACAGGGTCCAGGCTGAACTCTGGATTTACAGCTAAATTTGTTCTTTCACCATGTGGCCCTGTAGTCACATGGCCATGGAGTCATGTTCAGAATTTTTTAGCAGGTCAAGGACAATGTGGGGTGGGGCAGGGTAGCATTGTAGAGACTAAGGGCCTAAAATGCTGGGTCTAGAATAAGAAAGGCTGCATCGGCTGTGAGTAGCCAACCCAGGCAGAAGGAGTCTTTCTTGAAGGTCATGAGGGACACCCCTGGCCCTATCAAGACAGCTGCACCAGCAATATTCCCAGGCAGCCGGTCAGACAGTGACTGGACCACTGCCTTCCTGAGTCTAATGCACTTGAACAAGCTGCTGAGCTTCCTCGGGAAAGCACCTCTCCACACTGGATGTGGCCTCTTGTGTCTTGCCCAAGTGGCCTCTATCGACAGATGTCAGTGACCATGTGCCCTGCTGCCCATCAGCCCAGGCCTCTGCTGGGCTCACAGCAAATGTCACAGAAAGAACATGACCGAATACTGAGCAGGAGGTGGCAGGGGTCACCGCCACACTGCCAGCTCTTAGCACCTGTCAGCGCGGAGTCTCAACAGCAAAACCTCCCTCCGGTTTCTCCATCTCTCTCAGTGTCCCACACAGATCTCTCTACTTGCCTTCAGCTGGTCGATGCCTCTCCTGCAGCCCCTCCCCTGTCTCATTTCCTTCCTGGCACTGCCGTTTCCCTGTTATAGCAGTGACCAAGTTCATGCAGGCATCTGGGTGACATTGCCATAGGAGCACCAGGGCCCCTGGCTCCCATGGGCACAAGATGCCTTCCAGGTGTCCTCTATTTTTACAGTACCTGGCCCTGATAGAAGCTCGGGGGTAGGAATGAGTCAGTGCTTGTGTTTGGCAGACAAGGGGGTTTGTCTCAGGGTCTGGGGAATTCTGCTACCCATTAGGGCTTCTGAGGTACCGTTAGAAGCAGTTACCCAGCAATGACAACACTTTCTGGGGGCAGGCATCATGTGTGGTATAAGTGTGTGGCTAATGTGATGTAAATAGTGTCATTTTATCCTCAGGACAAACATCCCAACCCTGCCTTGCAGGTGATGAGGGTGCCCTGCTTCTTCAGCCTCCCTGGAGTGGCTAGCCCGGAACATTGCATGGTGCCTCTTTGCCCATGCTGGTAACACACTAACCACTTGAGACAGAGGGGCAAGGCTAAGCCCCAAGTCTTTCCAAGGACACCCCTGGGATCACCCCCTACATGGGCCCTGGATTGCAGCGTGTGTGCCAGGCTCTTTGAGCGACTGCTCGGGTGCGTTATCAGACGTTAGGGAGCCTCAGACCTCTGCTGCTGTCATAGTAACTGAGCCTGCAGCACATACTCAGTATTGGATAAGTACAACTTGTATGTGTTAGCGCACCAGTGGGGATGCTGAGGATAGAGCTGCCTTAATCTTGGGGTTCCTGAGACTCCTTCCTGTCTCTGAAGCACCTCTATCAGGTCCTTCCTCATCACCAAGGGGTGCCTCAGGCCTCCAAGCTTCCCTTTGAAGGGCTTAGCAACTTTGCAGTCAGTGATTAACTATACAGTCTTTCATCTTCTTCAGTAATTCATAAGTCCACAAGAAACAGGCTTCAAGGCCCTAGCCATGTTCTCGAGCTAAGCGGGGTGCCTGACACAGAGGAAGTGGTGAGTCACCCCTGGAATGAATGAATGGATGAATGAATGAGTAACTAGTCCAGAATGACCGAAGAGTTCAAAGCCTCTCACAGACACAATGAAATCCTCACACAGATGCCCCAGCACTGCCATTTACCTGCCACCAAGCAGGGGCTGTACTCAGAGGCAGGCCAGGGCCAGGTCAGGCTGCTGCTGTTGCACAGTACGTGAAGCCCCAGGGGGGTCTTTGTATGGGTTGCATGTCACTGCTGATCTCCCGCCCCCATCCTGGCCCCATTATGATGGGAAAAAAAGCACTTCCAAAAAAGTTGAACCTGTCACAGTGATGGATAACCTAAACAGACCCTCCCTGCTCAAGAACAGATGTGGAGGCTGAACTCTGTCAAAATAATTAAACACCTTTCACATGGAAAAGCAGCGTGCAGGGTGGGGCGTCCACCCTGGGCTGGGTCACTGTGTCAGACAGGCTGCTTTCTGCTCCAGCCACAAGGGGGTCTGGGGAGAGCCAGGGAAGGCAGTGGCACATCCTTGTAGTGGGCCCTGTGGACAGGGCTTCCAGTGGCCCTGGCTTCTTTCTAGCCTCCGTGTTCTGCAGTTGGCAGGCAGTAACAGTATCAAGGTATAAGCTTACCCATGAGCTGGTTTGGAGCCTTGCAGCCAGGATGTTCGTAATGTAAGGGCCCAGTTGAGAGGCTGGGAATTTGTAGCTTCAGTCTCTATATCCGAAAATGAGAGAGTAGGCTCAGACCTATGAGGCCTATTCTGGACTGAGACTCCACGGTTTTCTCTTACTTGGCCAAGGAGCCATGTGGGAGTCAGAGCAAGAACTCTTGGGAATAAACGACCCCAAACTATTAGGGGAATAACAGACTCTCTGTGTTCCCATATGGACATGAAGTCTTCATCTCCCAGCCCTGAGGGAAGAGTCACCGGGCTGACTTTTCTGCTCCCAGTGACGTGGAGACTCTTGTTCAATCCGCAGTGTGTCCTGGGGACCTCAGAGGAGGATAGAGGCCAGTGACAGGGAGGTGGGAATGGCCTGGTATGATATGTGTGTGCAAGAGAGCCTCCACCATCAGGCAATCAAATGGTGATGGTGTCAATCCTTGACCTGTCCAAGGTCTTTGCCTGTCTAAGACTCACATCTTTTTCTGTAAAATGTGCTAATGAAGTTCTCTGTCAGGACACATTTGTGCAGAATTAAGCAGAGCTCCTGGCTTCCAGTAAGCTGAGGGTAGAGGTGATTGTCTATCTATCCATCCATCATCCATCCATTTATCCACCCATCCATCCACCCACTTATCCATGCATTCACCCATCCATCCATCCATCCATCCATCCATCCATCCATCCATCCATCCATCATTTTCTCATCTATCCGTTCACTCATCCATTCACAAATTTCCTTCTTGAATGTCTCCATGGCAGGTACTCTAATCTGAGGTCATGTGATGAACAAACCAGAATGACTTTGGCCACCCTGCTGCCACGGAGTTACCAGCCACTGAATTAGCAGGACATGAATAGAGAAGTCACAGACTGCCAATGGGACAATATATAGGCAGCAGTGGAAGTTTGGACTATTGTCCTCAGTGACAGAGCAACCCCACATTTGGGAGGTGGTAACAATTCCTATAATGACAATTGTACCATCCAGGCATCTGCACACGTACATCACACTACACACCTATACCACACACATTACACCACACACATATACTACATATCACACCATTTATATCACATTTTACATACACACTTACACCACACACATCACACACACACACACACACACACACACATATCACATGCTCACATATAAAGAAAGCCACACTCACTCCTGCCCATACTCCATCCTTCCTGCTTGAGCTTTTCTGTCTATAGGGCTGATTCCCGCCAACATTACATAGTCTTTCAGTCACTAAAGTGTGAACAAATTGACTATATTTTCATTTGGCTTTTGGTTTCAGCCCCACTGCTTTAGAATAATGGCCCAAGCCATTAAGCTAACAGTTTGATTTACAAGCTCCTGTGCTCTGGACGCTGGGATCAGCCTCCTCTTTCTGTGGAAGACTAACCCTGCCTTGGGTCTCCTGGGCCTCTGGCTCCTTAACTAGAGCTGGAGATTGAGGGAAGAAATGCATCTGCAGTCAGCCAAGCAGGGCCACCCGGAGAAGCAGCCGATTAGGAGAAGCAGCTGCATGTAAGAAAGGGATTTTCTCTGCTGCCTTTAAGCTCTTGTACAAATCATAACTGGCTGCAAAGTTAACTCGCTGTTAAAGCCTAGAGGTCTCCACCCAGCCTACTCTATGGCCCGTCCTTTCTGAAATGTCTTCCTCCATGTCCTGCTTGTCCCCTCCTGTCAGCCTGCACCAAAGTGGCTGGTGAAATGGTCGCTGATGCTGCCCGATTCCCATGGTGGGTTCTAGCAGGTGAATGGCATTCCATGGTTGAGTAGGATAAATCCGGCACTTGTGGATAAAGTGGGTGGAGTGTACGAAGCTATTACTAAAGCAAGCATACCTTCATGGGATTCCTATAGAGAAGATGTGCCCTCAAGGGCATCAGAGAACACCCTGGAGAGGAGGGTAGTGGACACTGTGGCCTTCTCCCTTCCTCTACTCAAAGGCATCCTGGGAAGTGGTGCTTTAGAGCAACGCAAACAATTGTGGGTGGTTTAACCAAAGACTTGTGGATGGAAGCGAGCAGGCAAGGGAGTGGTGGGGAGTGTGACAGAGAAGGTGGGTGCCGTGACTATGACAGCCATGTCCTTGGTCCACCCACGCCTCATTCCAACCTGGGTGCCTCTGAATTGTCCCATTTCATGGCACTCTCTCAGTTAACCAGTGCCATGAGAGAGTCCCCTGACTTGGTGATGGGGAACCCAGGTCTCAGTGGCTCACAGTCACAGGCCAGGTTAATAGCCAGGAAGGTACCCAGTAGAGACTTGGACTTTGACTGCCACCCTCCAGGATCAGGCTCTGAAAGAGCTTATGAGGGCTGGAGGCCGAAAGCTGAGGTCTGGGGTCAGCAGTTCGAACTGCAGGGCCTGGGGAGGGAAATGGAGGAGAGAGAAAAGCACTCAGTAGCAAGGCTTTGATGGGTGTCCAGAGGGCTGTGGCCAGCTTCGGCTAATTTAAGCCCTTGCTGTAAACTTCCCACTGCCCTGAAAGCCATTCGACTTTGGTAAAAACCCCTGACAGCTTTTAAATTGCAGTTTGGCCCCAAGGCCAAAGAGGAAAGAGAATGTCTCTTCGAGACCCAAGATGCTATGTTACAAGTGGGAAGCATTCACAATCGTGGCAAATGGCTCAGATTTGCAGGCCGAGAAGCCGCAAGCTGGCTCCATGGCTTGCCTCATGGCTACCCCCTCACTGCCGTGTGAGCACCGCCATTAGGCGCAATGAGTATGTACAAAGCCCTTGGCCAGTACCTGGCCAGAGAACAGTCAAGCAGCACCGTAATAACTGGTCTGTGCAAGGCCTTGGCATCTTCTCTCATGAGAAAGGAACTTTCTAGCATAGACCTGGCGCTCAAATAAAGATTCTAGGACCTGATGTGGGACAACTTCCAGACTTGTACTTTTGGCAGGCAGTTACTCAAGCACCCTGGGTCAAGGTTAGCACTTGGTAGCTCAGGCTATGCATTTACTAAGGCGAGTGTGTATCTATTACGTGTGCTATGCAGCAAGCTGGGCCTTCCATCAGGAACCAGACCTGCTGGTGACAGGCCCTAAGGACCAGTCTTCCCTGGGCTACTATCACAGAATACCCCAGGTTGGAGCAGCCTGCTTGAGGTTGCTATCACATAGTACCCCAGGCTGGACCCACCTGCTCAGGGCTGCTATCACAGAACAGCCTGGGCTGGGCAGCCTCAGCAGCAGATGTGGTTGTTTGGTGTTGGAGGCTAAAAATTCAGTTTGCAGTACAGGCAGGTTCTGATACGCATGCCTTCTCGCTGTGCCCAAATATGAGGAATATGGTGGGGAAGGGGTAGAGAGAGGTGGGAGTGGTCCTTAGATGGCCACCTGTGTTATCCCTGATGCTCCTGATCACGACATCACTGCCTCCCTAGGTCCTGGCTCCAGCACCACCTCACAGCACTTTCCCTATGACTTGAAGGGACCCATCATCAGTCCTTGGCAACTTCTTTCCCAAGTTCAATGCAAATCTGTCTCCTCCTGCCTCCCACCTCCTGGTTATATTTCTGGCTTCTGAAGCCCCCTGAATCCCTGGCTCCCCCTTGAACATGACAGCTTTGCAAATTTCCCAAGGCAGTTAACTTTTCCACAGCTGCCAGGTTCTTGACTGCTCCTGGGGGGCAGAGCTCTGAGTGTGGAAGGTGGAGCCCTGCCTTGTAACAATAGGGACCCACTCAGACCGTGACCTCTGGCCCTCAGCAGTGTCTTCTCTACCTTTCGCCCCTGTCCTGATTTGTCAGTCTGAATGTTCTTTTGTACATTTTCGAATGACACTATAGCTGAAGATGCTCAACAGATGCCCCCTGACTCATTCCCTGTGTGGGAAGCTTCCACTAGGGGGCACGCAGGAGAGGTGCTGCTGGGTTTATGAACTACTGTGTTGTAACATTGGTAGTAGCCGCTCTGCCTTGAATGCCAGGGCCAGGCGCTAGATACCAAGTTATGAACCTGACAGTGATCACACAGGATGGATGGACCGTGTGACTCTGACCTTGTATGTGAGAAACTAGGGTTCGTGGACACACAGTGGTGGGGCCAGGATTAGACATCAGCTCCATCTGCCTCAGCACATGCCTTCCTATGCACAAGGTGCTGCCTCTCCCTTTGCGGAAAAGTGTGACTAATGTGAAGCTGTGTGCTCCTTTGTGCCCCACATAGCAGACCCCAAACAAGAGAACGTGTTCAGCCAGGGGCCCCAGAACATCTGAATTTCACACCACTCTAGATCTGCTTTACACAACCCTGGAATATCTTGGTTTTCTCACATGCAACCCATTGTGAACCTTCAAATCACCTGGAAGGAAATAGGCTAGAGATATTGGAGAAAATGAAATACCTTCTTGCACTTAAGGTTTAAATTGAGCAAAGCAGATGAATTTCTAAGGGCTCTGTTGTTTCACTTCAGGTTTCTAATCCATCCATTCATCCATCCACCCATCCATCCATCCATCCATACACCCACCCATCCATCCATCCATCCACCCACCCATCCATCCATCCACCCACCCATCCACCCATCCATCCATCCACCCATCCACCCACTCATCCATCCATCCACCCACCCATCCATCCATCCATCCATCCACCCATCCATCCATCCACCCATCCATCCACCCATCCATCCATCCACCCACCCATCCACCCACCCATTCATTCATCTACTCATCCATCCACCCACCTACCCATCCATCCATCCATCCATCCATCCATGCATCCATCCATCCATCCATCAATGCATGAACCCTAGTGTCCATTTACCCATTCAATTCCTACATATATCTATCTTTCCATCCACACACACACACACACACACACACACACACACACATTCATACCACGTAATGTATTCCATCTATCTGTGCATCCATCATCTATCCTTTTGTTTCTATAGCAAATGTTCATTAAATATCTACTGAACACACTTGATGGTAGACATCTCTCCTAAAACACCGTCCAGAACACAGTGTGGACATTCTTCCCATCTAGATGACTTGACGTGGTCAGCATCGCTGACCATGGGAAAGTTCGATTCCTCTTAAGACACCACAGAAGGATGTGTTCTGATCATTATTCCGCTAAGGCAGAGCAGCATCAAGCCCTACACCCACAGGCTGAGACGCCAATCATCCCGGAGAGGGTCTGGCTGCCCTAGCACTATTGCAGGAGCTGCTCAACACCCTATATGAATACTCAATTAGGCGCAGGGAGGCACCATATGAGCGGGACAGCAAAGGACTTAATTTACAGCCGAGCACAAAATCAAAGGCTCTGTCAACCGAGGCACTGTGCGCTCAGATAACCACCTGAGAAAGAACTACCCGGGAAATTTCCAGAGAAAGTAATTAAGGAATCCCCATTGACCAAATTCAGCAACAAAATTTGGAGCTCTGGAGTTTGAAGCTCATCAGGGATCCAGTGTCTCCTCCCATTTGATCCTTCATCAAAATGAGCTGTAGCGTCTGGGAAGGGATCGGCTGGGAGCCTCCCTGCGTCTCCCTAGCACACCTCTCCAGCACTGTGTGTGCCTGCATGTGTTGTCTTGTCAAAAAGCTGTAAGCAACAAATGAGACCGCCACTGTGTAAGATGGAGTGAGATTAATGCACCTCTGCTCTCCAAGGTCTGCCGAGAGCCAGTTAGTATTTGTCAAGTACCTGTGGTGTGAGTGGTTCTGAGAGTCCGCACACCGCACGCATCATCCCTGGCTTCAGGGTGACTCCACTCACAAATCCTATCCTCTGAGCGCCTGGATGTGCTGGTCAGAGAGGCCAATGGGGACTTGGGCAGTATTTCTGTAAGTGGCTGTTTGAGGACCATGCAGCGCTGTTGACTACATGTCCTTACTGTGCTATGGTCTGTCCCCCAGGGGATGCTGCTGAGATAGCCCAGGTCCCTGGGACATTTCCATTTACCGAGGGTCCTCAGAAAGGTTGCTTTCAGGATATCTCCTCCCCCAACTTTTCTAGATAAGTGAGCATGACCCTCTATGTTCTGATATTCTTAAGGGGTATGATGTTCTACAGCTAAGCTTGGGGTCCCCACTGCTTGTTGGTTGGCTAAACCCCCTGTGGCTGGAGGCCTGGGGGCACTACTCCCAAAAGAATAGAGCCAAAGGACGCCCATCATGCAGCCTCTGAAAGGGGGATCCCCCCCCTTCTCAGCAGCTCAGCTTCTCACTGTTTATTGACAGGCCCACTGAAAGGAGACCTCCCTGCTGCTGTGAAGTTCTGTCTCCCATTCACTCCTTTCTCAGACAGTTTTTGAAAGAGGAAAAGTCTGCGTGAACATACAAACACACACACACCCCACGATGGCTCCTGGGTTTGGCCCGGCTCACAGAGGGAAAAGGGGCACAGCCAGGGTGAGCGGATTGCTGCGCCTTCTCACCTGGTCCCACCGTGCACCGCCTCCAATTAAATCAAAACGGTTTGTTTTTAATGGTCTTTTACACTGACAAGTGGGCGATCATTTTGGGCCCACGAGCTGTCAGGGAGCTGAGGCAAATCCTCCGTTGATAATGCCCAATGCTTCCAATTAGGAGCTGCGGCCGATCCTGGCGCGCTAACGATTCCCCAGTCGCCCCCCAGGCCCCTTTGGCGCTGGCTGTTTCTTCTGCCTCTTCCACCGCAAATTACTGACACAAAACGGAAGGCCCCTCGTCTCCTCCACCACGCCAGGCCCAGGCCCTGTTGGGTTTAATGAGCCGATGGAAGTTTCGTGGCTCCCGCGCTAAATTCTTTTCTTGTTTGACAGCTGCTCGGCTAAGGCGAGTGTTGACCTTATAAAAGATTTAGTGTCCCTCATTATTTTCTGTCAAGCTTCACAGTGATGGGTGGGTGGTTATCATTTGCATCCCAGGGTGTGTGTGCAAGCATGTGTGCTTGTATGTTTGTGCATGCATGTGTTACATGGGGGGCTTGAGGTGGAGACAGAAATGGGGGCAGAAGAGGGGTCTCTCTGTATGATACACACACACACACACACACACACACACACGCCTCAACATGGCATCTTCCAGTGTGACATTCTTCCTGGGCTGAGGTGTTTCAAAGAGCAGGAAAGCTGCAAGTTCAATATAATATACAGTTCTGGGGTTTGGGTGGAGACTCAGGAGAACGCTGTGCTGGGACAGACCCTGGGAGGACTACACTGGGGCTCAGGACAGATGGAGGTGGCACAGGAGACCTCCCCAGGGGAACTCAGTGACAAGGATATGGCCACAGCTTATCCACCACTACTCCAAAGCCTGTTCAAGATTGTAACAGTTTTAAAGGCAGATCCATTTTTTTGAATGACTCATTTAAAGCAGGTGGGGGTGGTGGTGGGCACTTTGCATACCAGCAGTAGGGAGGAGTGGGGGGAACGGAGCTTTGAGTTTGAGGCCAGTCTGGTCTACAGAGTGAGTTCCAGGACAGCCAAGACTACCCCTTCTCTAAAACAAAAACAAAACAAACCATGCTCATTTAAGGTAATTATGGAAGCCTGCATTGCTCCCGATTCTATTCTGGACCCATACCACACTAAGACGGTTCGAGGTTCATGCTGTCACGGGCCCTGCTGTCCTCCCTGTCTCCTCTTGAATTATGAATCTGTCCCACACTGCCATGGAGAGGTGAGCTCCCCCAACACACTGACTGTCCCAGGGCCAGGTGACCCAAAGTTACGTAAGGGGGAAAGGTACATCCATCCATCTTTGTTGCCTTGGAAGATGGCTTTGAGGGGTCACTAAAATTAACCTCTTAAGTAGTTGTATTCCTATTTTTTTCCTTTAATGCCCCATCAATATGATTCTTTATGCAAAAGAAAAGAAAATATAACTCACTCAAACAAACATACAAACAAACAGACAAACTAGGTTTCAGATGTTCTTACTTCTTGGCCTCTTGGCCAAGATAAAATGTAAGAATGTTTGTGCACCAAATACTATGTCAAGATAATGAAAAGAAAATGGGGTTGGTGGTGCATACCCTGAATCCAGCACGAGGTCTTCAAGGATATCCTTGGCTATGTGATGAGAGCTGGGCCAGGAGATCCTGCCTGATCTGAGACTTGCACCCTTGGTTATATGAGGGACTCTGGTAACTTGATAATAAAAAAATAAATGTCCGAAGTTCAACGTGAGCAGACTCTCTGAAGATGTCATACAGACTGCCAGTCAGCACACAAGATGCCCAGCATCACTGGCCACTGGGGAAATGTGAGCCAAAGTGTCAGGGGCTACCCCGGCACTCAAGCTTGGCTACGATGGAAGAGACCTTATAAGTGTTGGCAAGACAGGGAAGAAAGCAGAGCTGAGGTGTTGCTGGTGGAAATAAACCCCACTTTTGCAAAAGCACTTTGGTAGTTTGCTATGAACCCAAACAGTCCCACGGGTGCAGCACTTCTTACCATGTACAGCCAAACCATGCAAACATACAGACACACAGACTTGTACTCAGGCATTCCTAACACACATCCGCACATCCATCGGTTAATACACAAAGAAAATGCAGCCTGCCCATGCAAGGAACTGTGTCTCATAGAAGCAGAGTTTGCTCATCAACCCAGGCTGACATGGAGAACATCATGCCAAGGGATAGACACCCTCACCAAGAACCACAGGTGTCTAAGCTGAAAACTATGCCAGTGCACAGGGACAGGAAGTGAGTGGTGTTTGCAGAGGCTGAAGAGTGACTGTTTATCGGACCAGATGAGTCTCTGGCCTATAACCTATGAACACGCACGGATAGTTGATTTCTACACTTATGCTAAGGAAACAGTCAGTCAGGTCCCCCCACCCCTGATGTAAGTGTGTGCGCACGAGAGTACATCAGTGAGGGGCTGTACACACACGCACGAGTACCGGAAGAGAGTAGAAGATGACCTTGGGTGTTTTCTTCAGGCACTGCCCACTTTCCTTTTTGTTTCCTTTAAGGCAGCATCTCCCATTAGCCTAGAACTCAGCAATTTGGCTAGATTTGCTGGTTAACAAGCCCTAGGATATACTTGTCTAGCTTCCCCATTATGAGAGGGTGTGCCATGCCTGGCTTTAAAATCAAGCACATGGGGGTGGAGATTTAGCTCAGTGGTAGAGTGCTTGCATAGCTAGCACAAGGTCCTGGGTTCGGGCCTCAGCTCTGGGGGGTGGGAGGGAAGCAAGCACAAAACCATGGTTCTGGGGTTTGGGTGGGGGTGAACTGCAGACTAATGCTATCTCCTAAGCCCTTCAAATCCCTTGAAAAACAAGCAGCTCCCTTGGGTTTGAGGAGCAGTTGTGCAGACCCTGTCCTATGGAGGCCAGAGCTGGCTGACCTCTGATGGTAGGAGTCTGGTGTGTCCTCAGATCACACTTACACTGCCCCTCCTGTGGCTGGAGGGGCAGCTCGGCCTGACTTGGAGGTCTGTGGGAAGTCCAGCCACACATCCTACCTGTGACTGAGGCTACTGTTTTGTCCACCTCCACTGGCAACAGCAAACGGCTTTACTGGGGAATTTTGTGCTGCTGTAGACTGGCCCTAGCCACTCCTAGCGCAGACGGAGAGCTGTAGATTCTCACGTGTTTGTGTGATGTGTGTGTACACAGATATGGAAGCCAGAGGTCAAGATCAGTGCCTTCCTTTGCCACTTCCCAACTCCACTCTCCTAAAATCAGTTTATTCATTGATTATTGTGTGTGTGCACGTGCATGTGTGATGACCGTGTGGGGCCATGACACTACCGCAGAGGTCAGAGGACAACCTGGTGGACTCAGTTTTCTCCTTCCGTCTGTACATGGGTGCCAGGGATCGAACTCACTTTCCCTGCAGAGGCATCTCTCCCTGCCCTCCACCTTATTTGAGGCCCTCTCTGAACCCGGAGCTCATCGATTCTGCCAAACCGCCTGGCCGATGAACGCCAGGGATCTGCCTGTCTCTGCCTCCTCGGTGTGGGATTTTAGGTGAGTGTTGCCATGCCCAACTTTTATGTGGGTGCTGGGGATGGACTTCATGCTTCCGAACTCTGCGCCCATGATTTCTCCTGGCCTGGTGAGTTGGTAGACACAAACCTGGTTTTCTAGTAGCAGGACCTCTCCTGGCTTACAGAGAGACTCTTTGTCTCTCTGCACTAAAGTCCCCTCTCTTGTGGAGTGAGGGCAGTCCCTCCCCCAACCCCTTTCCGATCATGAGTCAGGACTGGTGTGGCTCTGAGCTGAACAGAACCCTTTCGGGGAGGCAGGAAGTTTGCCTGCACAGTTGTCAGATGTCTTTTGAAGCCCTGGCGTGTGTCAGCAGGGAGGGTCGGATTCTGTGTCCTTGCTCGGCTATTTTTGGAGCCAGTAGCAGAATAACAATTTAGGGGACCAGATGTCTCAGGAGAGATTGTTCTCCTCATTAATTACTTAAACCACAACCTGCTACATCAGAGGGGGGCTCCAGCCTGCTCACCAAAGAGGTCTTGCCCGGACTAGTGTTCTGCTGGGGCCTCTGACCTCCAGCTGCCCCGAACTTGACAGAAATTACTGGCCTGGGACTGATCCATAATTTTCAAGTGCCTCTCATTAGAGCAGACAGCCCCTCAATCTTTATAGCAGGATCTCTCTCCCAGTCACCTGCGTAGTTGTCATTTAAGAAACTCAACTAAACCTCAGTGGCTGTCACTCCCACCCCTCCCCTGAGCTCTTTGGTAGATTTTTTTTTCTTTCTTTCTTTTTTCCTACTCCAGCTATCCTTCCTTCAAACCTCTGTTCACCTTATCGGGCCTCAGACCTGTCTCTGGAAAGCTGGGTGTCTGGCTGGAGACCATGTGTAGTTAGGGAGAGGAACCAAGTGTCAGAGGGCCTAACAATGGGTACACATCAGAGGCTGGAGTCTATTGAACTCGGTGGAAAAGCTGCTTGACCTGGGCGTTCACGGTCTTAGGACTGAGTTTTCCTGTCCATTGCAAGCATGGGAGGGGCGTGGATGCACCACACCATACCCCTTTTGGACTCTGGCACAGTTATCCAAGCAGCTTTAAGACTCCATTTTGGAGCTTATAGCCAATTCCTGCTGCCCTGGTCCCTGGAGGAACCCCACTATGACAGCCTAAACTCCTCATCTGTAGCAGAGGCTCAAGCTGAAGAAATGTGGAAAACACAAGATAAAGAGGAGAAAGCCAAATTCGCCCTTGACCTTGAGCAGGTGCCGAGGCCACCCTGTTAGCCACGGGCCACCTGCACTAGACCTTACCTATCTTCTGTTCTTATCTAAAAGTGGGCTGGAGATACAGCTCAGCTTTTAAGAACACAGAGGACCTGGGCTCAATTCTCAGCACCCACACTGTAGTTTGCAACTCCAGTTCCAGAGAGATGATACCTTCTTCTGGCCTTTGCCAGCTCTACATGCACACATGACACACAGACATGCATGCAAGAAAAAAAACTCCATATGCATAAAATAAAAATATATAAATTTAAAGGGCAACGTCCATGTGTTCTAGTCTGTAGCCATCTTCTGTGATTATTTCATGTAGCCTCGTGGCTTTGAAGTGTTCGATATTGATTTAGATAAATCTAGTGCAGCTCTGTAGAGTTCTACCGACATCGTGGCTGCAAGCTGTATGGATGAAGGCTTTACTTGATGTTTAGTTCGCTGGGATCTAAGGAGCTGTACAGGGTGAGGGTTACCACAGTGTCCACCTCGGTCCGGCAGGCTCCATGGACTCGGTCCCATCAAGGAGGCATGTTCTGGATCCCAGTGTTCATTCCGTGTTACCAATGGTTACACACGCCTCCTCTAAAACTTTTAGAGGACACCATTAAGAGTCTCTTTTGGTTCCCTTGTAAAGTAAAACCACTCACAGGAACTTTGTGTCTGTGTGCATGCATGCTTACATGCATGTGTGTGTGTGTGTGTGTGTGTGTGTGTGTGTGTGTGTATGCTTCAAAACAAAATTACAGTTTCCTCCCTAGCTCCTACTCCTAAAATGACGACTCTGAGACTAATTATTTATTAATAAGCGCCTTGGCCACAGCCTTGGCTCATTCTCTGACTAGCGCGTAACTTATTTAGCCCATTCAAACTATTCTGTGTCTTCCACTAGGTTAGTTACCTCTCCTTCAGTCCTGGCCTGCCTCTTCCTTCGCTTCTTCTTCAGGGTTCCTCCCCCATCTCTCCCTGCATCTCCTTTTATTCTCTCCCATTTCCCAGAATCCTTTCTCTTCCTGCCAGTGTCCCACCTCCTATTTCCTACCTCAGCTCCTTGGCCATTGGCTTTTTTTTTTTTTTTTTTTAAATTAACAGGTGACTCGTATAAGAGATTTTCTCTACTGTGCCTGTGTATGTTGTAGGCTGGGTGTGGGGAGGGTACCAGAGATCAACTTCTGTTGCTTTTTACCTTATTTTGAGTCTGTCCCTCAGAGCTTGCCATTTCTGCTAGTCTGCCTAGCCACTGAGTGCCCAGGATCTCCTGTTGTCCTGTCCCTTCCCCCTCCCCCATCCCCCTCCCTCCCCCTCCCCCGTGCTGGGATCACAGGCACTTACCATTATACCTGGCTTTTATGTGTCTGCTGGGAATCTGGTCTTCCTGCCTGGGCAGCAGCACTTCACTGACCAAGCCGTCTGGCCAGCCTCTCATTTTGTCATTGATGTTTCACTAGATAGCACAGGCTGGTCTCAAACACATCTCTGCTTCCCAGTTCTTGGGATTACCAGTACACCTCACCGCAACCAACCAGCAACCACGCCTATGTTAATGGCAGACATTGTTATTTGGAGTGGTGTGTCCCCACCCCCTGGCTCCCCATCACTTTCAGATCCCATGTGCCTGTGTCTGTTGGCCACGGAGGCCTCCACTCTGGCAGCCACCTGCTCATGTCTTCCACCCATGAGCCCATCCTCACAGGGCACACATTCCTTTCCCTGGCCAGCTCCACTTCGTCTTTGTGGTCTGCATCCAAGTCTCTTCCACAAGACTCTTCTCAGTGTGCATTGTTGGGGGACCCCAGGACCTCAATATACTAAGCAAGCACTCTACTGCTTGTCTGTAATATGTACAGCATAAACTTGGCTCAAGGGGGAAATGCTTAAAATGAGGTGTGAGACTGCACACCTGTACTTGCCCTTGGAAAATACAGTCAGATCAGACCACCATCATCCTCAGCTATAACATGAGTTCAAGGCTAGCCTGGGCTAGAGTCTGGGGGGAGGGCTAGCGTTAAAAGAGAATGACTGGGGTCCAGGGAAGGGTGCAATGATAGTCTCCGAAACATCTTTAAAAGGGGAGTGGCCAAAATAGTCATTTTAGAAGGAAACAACTGCTGCTGTTGATGGATCAGAAAAACCAGTGCAAGGGTAGCTAGCCAGGCAGACTGTGGAAGCTGGGAAGGACAACTGTGAACTTGCAGAAGCAGGAAGGGTCAAAACGGTGAAGAAGCAGCAAAGCATTATGGACTATCAACAGCACCCTGGAGGGCAGAGCCAGAGCCTAAGAAGGGAATGGGTGCTTGTGGGTGGAGTCCAGGGGAAGGGGACATGAGGGAGGGCAGGGGGCAGGGGGGAGGCTGGCTCTGGCCCAGCTCTCCCCTTGCTCACGGGAGACTCAAGATTGCTTTCTGCATCTGGCTGGGAGCTCTTTACCTGTGGTGTGTTGCATTCACAAAGTCTCTGCCAGCCCCAAATTTTTGAGATTCTTTTATTCAGTCTGCTGCAGGGCACAAAGGATCTGGCCTGTGAGGGGATGGTGACCCCTAGGCACACTGGGGATAAATCTATGCTGGCATCTGCAGTGTGGGCTCACTGACCCAGGCCACACTTGCTTGCCTTCATTTTCTCTAATTTGCCAAAATTCCTTCCACATCAGACCTTAGGTTAATCCCTCCTGTCTGGGACATTTCTCTTCTTCCTTCCCCTGGGCAGTTTCTCATCCTTTCTAGAGATTCTGCCTATGCCCATAAAGTTAGATTATCCTGCCCCAGATCTCATTTAACAGCTCTGGTGTGAACTTTAATTCAGCGATTGTGTGCTTACCAACTGTGCCGCTGGGCAGTGTGGGCAGGGCTTGTCCTGTCTTCCTCCATGGCGTCTCTAGGGCACTGGAGCAGGACTCCTGGACTCCTGGTCTTTGAAAATTCCTGCAGTGACCCGCCTTTAAGCAGGGCCACACCTTTGTTGACTAGGGGTAGGGTTACAGGTTTGGAGTGTTCCCTGGGTTGCTAGGGAGCTGTGGTCATGCTTCTTATTTACCCGCATTGACCTTAGAGTGGCTCCACTCAGCAAAGCTGTCTCCTGCCAAAGCCATTACAGTTTCTTAGCTCCAGGCGGAGACAGACTGTGGATGGCTTAATTTAGAAGCATCTCAGAAGGAATTCCTTACTCCACGGCTCTTCATCATCGGCTCCACAGGGTCTCACGGTCACGACCATGCAGCCGCTCTCAGGCTGATGCTTAATGGGATCCTCCAGGCAGGGCAGCAGGTGGCTCCTTTGTAAGGGGAGCTATTGCAGAAAACTGTGAACTTCACCCCAAAGCCTACATTGAACCTCTGATCCTCCTGCCTCTGTCCCCCCAGTGCTAGGATTCACAGGAGCATGCCACCATGCTCCGTGTGTGCATTGTTGGGGGACCCCAGGACCTCAATATACTAAGCAAGCACTCTACTAGCTGAGCCACATCCCAGTCACTCCTCTCTTTTAGACTCCTTCTTACTTGAGTTGGCTTCAGGGTGAGTCAACAGGCTGGCCATTAAGCAGATCCCTAGAGTCTCACTTCTTAGGCAACTCCAAGCTCAAGAGGTATACATTTCCTCTTTACCTCTGCTGACACTATTTCCCCCCTAGAGCCTACCTTCCCCTCCTGATATGCCCAGTTTCACCTTCACTGACCACCTGAGGCCACACAATTTATATCCTTTTTAATTGACCTTTTTAATCTCTCTTTATTGGGTCTATCCGGTTTAACCACGTCTCCAGTACCAGGTCTCATGCTGAAAGAATACCATGCCTCAGATAACTTGTTGCTCAATGTGCATACCTGCCCAAGCTCCCACTGTGAGTGAGTCCAGTACAGGGGCTGTCCTCCAGTGGTGTGCCTGTGACTTGCCCCACAGTTAGCCTGGTGCTACTGAGAACAGAGCAGGTGAGAGATGGATGCCCATGCCAGTCTCAGGAAAGGACTTCCCACAGCCCAAACACCCAGTCAGTAAACAAACCCATGAGGGATGGAGACTGGATTGATGACAGGTAAGAAAAGTGAGCTTAGCTGGGCACTGTGACACACCCCTTGATCCCAGTACTCAGAGGCAGAAGCAGGCAGATCTCTGAGTTTGAGGCCAGCCTCATCTACATAGTGAGCTCTAGGACAGCCAAGGCTATGTAGAGAGAACCCATTTCAAAAAAAAAAAAAAAACTAAAACAAAGCAACAATAACAAAGAGATAGGAGTTTAACTATCATAGTAGACTGTTGGTGCTTAATAAATGTATTCCAGATGGGTGGATTGATGCATGTTTCTGCTTCAGTGGGATTGTTTGTGAGGTATGCAAAAATGTGTCTTTGGATGGGTGAGTTTGTATGTGTGTGTAGGCTAGAGGTTAACTTCTGGGGTCCTGTCTCCTTAGTCAGTGCTCACCTTAGTTTTATTTTATGTATATAAGTATTTTTGCCTGCATGTATATAAGTTCATCACACATGTGCTGTCCCCCTTGGATACCAGCAAAGGGCATGTGGCTCCCCAGGAACTGGAGTTACAGTTGGGAATGTGTTGTAGTTGCCCTGGAGCTGTTTGTATTTTGATGCTAATTATGCTACCCCCAAGAAGGGCTGCCTAGTGTACTCAGGTGACTTCATCAGAACCTTCTCCCAATTTTAACTTGTGAAATAAAGGCAAGAGCAGGTGGTTGGGCAGGGAAAGAGAAGGTAGAGCTCAAGAGTTATCCGGGATTGGGGAGAAGGAAGAAGATGGAGCTGAAGCACGTAGCCCTGAGAAACTGCAAGTTGTAAGGGATCTCATAGCTGGGGATCCCATAGCTGGGGAACATAGTGTAGTGGTAGGTAGATCTGCCCAATCTAGGTGCGCTGCTTGTATTCATATTAATTGAGTTGTGTTTTCTTTACATGGGTATATCTGGGTTGAAGTGGTTATTGCAACAGTTATGGACTATCATGTGGTGCTAGGAAATACTCATGGCCCTCTGCAAGGGCAGCAGGCTCCTACCCTTAAGTACTGGACCACCCCTTCAGCATCTGCTCACCATAATTTTTCAGACATGTCTCACACTGGGACCTGGGGCTCACCAAGTAGGCTAATCTGTCATCCCCAGATCTGTCTCTTTCTCTCTAGCCCTGGGATTATAGACATATATGTCTATAATGGCTTGTATGTAGGTGCTACGGATCAAACTCAGATCTTTCTGCTTGTAAGGCAAATGTTTTACCAACTGGAGTTTCAGTTCCATGTTGTGATTAAATACCCTGACAAAACCAGTTTTAAGGGAGAGTTTTAGCTAACAGCTTCCGGTGACAGTCTATCACTGTAGGGAAATTAAGGCAGGAACTTGAAGCGGCTGGTCACATCCACAGTCAAGAGAAAAGAGAATGAGTACATGTTTGTTAGTGATCTGCTCACTCTCTCCACTCTCATAGTTCAAGACCCCTTGCCTAGGGAATGGTTCTGCCCACAGTGGCCTGGGTGCTCCCATATCAAATAATCTCCCATAGACATGCCCTAGACCAAACTGATTTAGAAAATCCCTTATGAGACTTTCCCTTCCCAGGTGATTTCTTGATTATATCAAGTTGACAATTAATGTAAGACCCAAATTGAGTTTTATCTATTTGAGGCTCCCATGAATGAGCCGCAAGATCAGGGATCGATGCAAAAGCAAGAGGTTTATTAGTCCAGTGCACTGGGGTGGCATACATCCAGAAGAGAGGCAACCCCAAAAAGCTGTAACAAGCAGTTTTTATACTTTTTAGGGGTACAAGTTACATCAGCAAGGTTATATTTTAAACTTATTGGCTAAGTGTATTGGCCTTTGAATCTGTTGGCTAGCAAGCATGTGACAGGCATTTGAACTCTATCTGGGACCAGAGAGTCAGGTGACTATCAGTCAGTACATTCTGTGGTTTTTCAAGAATGTTCCTGCTCCTTCTGTGAACTGTGGGTGGAGAATGGAACTTGGCCTAGCCTTGACCTGAAACAGTGAGTGTAAGGCTGGCAAAAGCCCCTAGGGTCCTTGGTCACCAATTATGTCAGTACACCAATTGTGCTAGATCCTCAGGCCCCACAAAAGAACATTTCTATTAGGGCTTCTCTTATAGTATGTGAGTCAGTTGAACAGTTCCACAGGGTTTCCAGCTCCTTCAATAGTGTTCAGGTCTGCCTTGAGGCTCCTATAACAAATCACCCTAAGCATGGAATGTATTCTCTTATAGTTCTGGAGAACAGAAATCTAAAGCTAAGGTATGGGCTCCTTCCAAGGTTCTGAGGATCCATCCTGCCTTCTTTATGCTCTGGTGGCTCCTAGCATTTCTGGGCCAAGCTTCAGCACTTCAACCTCTTTCATGGCCTCCTCTGTGTCTTCTGTCACTTAAAAAATGCCAGGGATAGGGAAATGGCTTAGCTGGTAAAGATATTTGCCTCAGACCTCCAAAACTCATGTGTAAAAGCCAGGTGATGGTAAGGTAAGAAGCAGAGACAGGTGGATCTCATGGAAGCTGGAGTCAGCTAGCCTGGCCTCTGAGGACAATGTTTGGGGCCTGTGATAGACCTTGCATCAAACAAAAGGTAGGAAATACCAGAGGCTGTCCTCCGATCTTCACCCTCACAGCATGCATGCATGTACACACACACACACACACACACACACACACACACACACACACACACGTAAAAACCAACCACAAATGAAAAATACTATTCTGGCATGAGGGGATGTCTCAGTGGCTCAAGTACTTGCTGATCAAGCCTGAATTTGAACTCCCAGGACACACACGAAGAAGCCAGGTATGGTGGCATGTGCCTGTAACTTCGTTGCTGAGGAAGAAGAGACAGGTGGATCCCCAAACTCCCTACCCAGCCAGCCTGAAGTGGTGAGCTCTGGGTCAGTTAGAAACCCTGTTAAAACAAATGTGGGGAACAATTGAGGAAGCCAGCTTCTGTCCCAGTGACCTCAAACTCTCTCCTCCCGGAGCTGAGATTAGCTGTGTCCAGCACATCCACATTTTTCTATTTGATTTCAAAATCCTCCTTCCTTTTTCAGTCTCTGGAGGTTTATGTTTTTATTATTGTGCACAGATGTGTGATGGACACGTGAGTGGAGGTCAGCAGACAACTTTGTAAAATTGCTTCATTCCACCTTTCTGTGGGTCATCAGGTGGGCAGCAAGTTCGCCCATGTTTATTTAAAACAAGCTTTAGGTGCTGGAAAGATGGCTCAGTGACTAAGAGCACTGGCTGCTCTTCCTGGGGACCCAAGGTCAATTCCCAGAATCCATATCGCAGCTCTGTATCTCCAGTTCCAGGGGCTCCAGTGCCCTCTCCTGACTGCTGAAGGCACCAGGCACATGCTTGTGGGGCACAGACATACATGCAGACTAAACACCCATACACATAAAATAAATAATAGTTTTTAAAATTGAAAGCACTGGATGCTCTTGCAGAGGGCCAGGTTTCATTTCCCAGTATTCACATGGCAGCTCACAGCTACCTAGAGCTCTGGTTCAAAGGGACCTGACCCCGTCCTCTGGCCTTCCACAGGTACTACATGCACATGACGCAAGGAAGATATTCATCATACAAGACAGAACAGGAATAAACAAACATTTAACAGTAATATAATAATAGTAATGATGATGATAATAATAATTAAAAAACAAGGTTTCATTAATTTTCTCAGCAGGCCTCAGGTCTGTGCTCCTGCCTCAGCCTACCCAGTGACTGGGATTGTAGGAGTGTGCCACCACGCCCCACAGAGTTTTCTTGGAAGAAGGAAAATTATTTTTCAGTGATGTTCCATCACTGTTATGATGTTGTTAAACATGGAAGGTTATTTTGCATAATGTTAAACATTTTGTAAAGCTGTGTCTTTTACCTTTATAGACACTAAGGAGTAAACCGCTAGTATTTTAAAAGGCAAACTCAACTGAATAACCAGCCGCTAAGGACAGAACTCCTCTGATCATAATGCCTGCTGGAGACTGGGGGACCTAAGAATGAGCCACTAAGTGTCCCCTCAGTGGGGTCCCCAAGCCCACTAAACCACACCTGCCCAGAAGTTTCAACTGTCTTTTGGGAGCACAGGGTTTATCTGCTATCAGACAGCCCTGGAGCCAGTTCTGAGGACTGGTTTCCTCCAGGATTGAGCACTGAACCCGAGGCTTCCCACTAAGTTCTTCTCCTTTCTCTCTGATACTTTGTTCCCTTTCCTGGGTCCTTTCTCTTGGCCTTTTTTTCATGAAGGCTGGGAGCTGCTGCTGAGAACATGGCTCAGTTAGTCACATTCCCGTTGCTGCATCTGTGTTCCAGAACTGCTACATGGGAGGGGAGCTTGTGGTGGTGCCTGTCTAAGGCCAGGGGAGGGTTCAGAGTCAGGCAGACCCCTGGTGTAGCTATTTTGTGAGCTCCAGGTTCAATGGAAGGCCTTGTCACAAAAAGGGGGGGGGGGGTGGAGAGACGCCTCGGCAGCTAAGAAAGCTTGCTGCTCTTTCTGAGGACCCAAGTTCAGTTCCCGGTGACATACCATCACCTGTAACTCCAGATGCAGAGGATCTGACAAACTCTTCTGGGTTCTGCAAGCACTAGTTCATGTGCCACGGACATGCGCACACATGCAGAGGCTGCTAACCCAGACACACACCTACAAGGTTGGCATTGGCCTGGGTTCTTGATGAGGACCCTGCCTTATCCTGAAGCCGCGCTCCTGACAGTACAACACTGTGTCTTTTGGTCCTCTACCTCTGCCACCCCATGACATCTTGAACTTAAGCTGTAACTGAGCTGGGTGGGCAGACATTCCCTCTCTGCCTAGGAATTCCCTGCGTGTCCTTCCAGCAGCTCTCCATATCTATGTCTCTCCTCCAGACCCCTCCTCTGGACCCACCAAGCCTTGGGTTCAGGCTGTTTATTGCATACAGCTATCTTCCCTGACTATAAAGAAGTACTCTGGAAGTTGTGGGGAGACGTTTGCTTTCCAGAAGGGCTCTTCCAATAGAGTAGGTCTTCCTGGAAGTGGTATGTCCATGTTTGATCCAGAGCTGTGTTCAATGGGCGTGACTGAATGAGAGAGGGAGAGAATGCCTAGAAGTCATCAGTGGTCAGCTTGCATCTTCCTGCTCTCATGGTATCCCAAAGAGAAACGCTGCATTGGGGGTGTCTCACCGATGCACGGGGTCTCACAGCCTCTGGACCAGTCCAGGGGCAGCAGGAGAAGAGACAGGTTCTCAACTTGCCACTGTCTGGAGAGAGAAGAAACAAGCTGAGTAACTGACGCATAACAGCTTGTCTTTTTTTAACCTTTAGATTTTAAATTTGTGTTTTTATATTGATGAGTGTTTTACCTGTCTTGATACCATGTGTGTGCCTGGTGTCCAAGAAGGCCAGAAGGATCCCCTGAGCCTGGAGTTACACATGGTTGTGAGCTAACATGTGGGTGCTAGGAACTAAACTTAGGTCCTCTGCAAGAGCAGCAGATGCTCTTAACTGCTGAGCCATCTCTGCAGCACACCCCAACCCTTTTTTAAATTTTTCTCTTTGCCTGACAGGGGATGAACCCAGGGTCTCACACAAGCCAACACCTTCTCCCTGAACCACACACCAGTGTCCCATGATAGTCCTAACTGCAGAGGTTGTCACTTTTTGAATTTGTCTCCTTCCCATGTTTTATTTTAGTTTGCTTTAAGACTGGGTCTCATGTAGCCCAGGCTGGCTTTAAACTTACTGTGTAGCTGAGGATGGCCTTGAATTTCTGGTGTTTCTGCCTCTGCATCTGAAGTACTGGGATTGAAGTTCTTTTTTTATTTGGTGCCAGAAATGGAACCCAGGGCATCTCCCATGGTAGGCAAGCGCTGACCTATGTGCCTAGCACTCCGCATGCTTTCTGCTTGTTATTTTCTTGCATCGTAAGGCAACATGTCCCTGAGCATGCTCTGGTAATCTTGAGAGTCATGATGTCCCACAGGAGAGGAGAAATTAGATTATCCTCTTGGGAGGAAAGGATGTTTCCTGTCCTCCCTCCCCAACCCCGTGTGTGTGTGTGTGTGTGTGTGTGTGTGTGTGTGTGTGTGTGCTCACACAATTGGGTTTGGCAGCAAGCATCTTTACTTCCTGAGCCATCTTTGGGGACTTTTAATGGTAGAAAATTGCCATGTGAAGGTTACCAGCTCCTACTGAATGTCAACTCCAGTCACTGCTGGGTGATGTCTATCAGACATACATCTTTCTCAGCAATAAGCTGAAAAGAACCTATGGTAGCCTCTGTCCCTGCTGCCTTTGCTCTGGCTCCTCCGGGCCAGAGCCAGAGCTGCCCCTTCCTGCCTGCCCCACTCACAGCTGCTTTTACTTCCTCTGGGACTGAGGATTGGGGAGGGAGAGGGGGGCACATGACAGGCCTCAGTTGACTGAGATCAATCAGCTGTCCTTTCCCTCTGTCCACAGGTGGCTCCCCATCTTGCTACATTCCCTACTGAGGCTGATCGCCAGAGAGCTCTCAAAGCCCACAGGGAAGAGTACGCTGTGCGCCAGGGCACCCTGCGGATGGGCAACTACACCCACCCCTAGCCCTCCCCACAGGAGGAGCCTCCTAGATGTGATAGGAAAAAAAAAATCCCCAAGGAACTCAAGTTTTCTCCCCAAACTCCAGGAAGACATTCCTACATTTTGACACAGCCCTTTGCCAGAGGGACCTCAGATTCAAGTCTTAGGTTACTTATTTTCTTTATAAGAACCCAACCTCTTACCTTTTGTTACACAACACCAGTCTTGTCTTTCCCTTACTTTGCCTCTGCCTAGAAACCACTATCCTCTTCAAAATTCTCTTCCTCCTCTCCTTTCCCTTTCCTCTCCTCTTTCTTTTCTCTTTCCATGTTCACCCCCTCCTCCTTTTCCAGGACACCCACTCTGCCTCTTTGCAAGTCTTACTTTACAAGATAAACCAAAAAATACAAGGCAGTTCTTAAAAAAAAAAAAATCCAGGCTAAGAGTCAATTTCACAACCCTGCCTATGCCTGTGAACTTCCTGCAGAAAGTGTAGCACCAGCAGGCATTGAAAGCACTCATTTCTTATTCCAAACATGAGTTTTAATTGCCCTTCTGGGGAAGACTGGGGTCTCGACACGGGAGGATTCTCTCTCTGGGACCCTCGACAGCAGGAAGAACCCGAGGTTCATTACTCAGGGCCAGGCTCCGCCCCCAGTGCTGTGGCCCTGTCAATCAGGCAGACCAGCATGGACTTCTTAAGGCTACTGGATGTGGTTCACCATTCCAAAGGAGAATGCCTTGTGGGCAGGTGGCTGGGGGTGTCCAGCTGTGGGATATCTCTAGGACCTTCGATCACACCTTTTTCCCTATGTCTTTGGCTTCTCTCCACAAAGTCCAAAGGGATTTATTTTAAATATAAAAAGTTGACTTGCCCTCTTCTCCTTGTGTCTTTATTTTCAAACACACTGTGAAGGGAATGAATTAATGTGTGATGTGGATGCTGCCTTGCAGAGCCTTCCGAGGTGTGCCAACCTTAACATTATGGCCACAGAGCCCTTCTTCCGGCCAGTTTTCAAGGGTCTAAGAGCTCGCCTTGGTCACTGTTGTGTTGCTGTGAGGAGGCAGAATGGCCACAGAGGCTCTTACAAAGGAAAGCATTTCACCGGGGTTGGCTTACACTCTCAGAGGTTTAGTCCATTGTCTTCATGGTGGGAAGCATGGCGGTGTGCAGGCAGAGGTGGTGCTGGAGAAGCAGCTTTGAGGATTCTCCATCTGGATCCACAGGCAGCAGGAAGAGAGAGCCACTGGGCCTGACTTTACCACTTGACTCCCCAAAGCCCACCCCCAGTGACACACTTCCTCCAAAAACTCTTAATCTCAGTCAGACAGTGCCACTCCCTAAAGACCAAGCATTGGGAGCACTGGGGGGGGGGAGTTCCTATTGATACCACCTCCGAGCCCCAGGCAACTTGAGGTTAGGCTGATGCCTGGACGGGGAGCCCGACATCTCTTTGTTTCTAATCAACCCCACGTACACAGAACTGTTTTCCCCAAGTCTGCTTCCTCCCAGGTGACACCCTGCATCCAACCGCTAAAACCTAAACCTTCCTCGGGTCACTTTATCTGTCACATCTAACCCACCACAAGACTCTGGGGGTGTAGTTCAATTGGTAGAGTGCTTGCCCAGCATGTGCCAACCCCAGGTTCCATTCCCAGCATGGCATAAACCCAGAATAGAGGCATCACCTATAACCCCAGTCCTTAGACACAGAGGCAACATAGTAACCTCAAGCCTTAAACCCAGTACAGAGGCATCACCTATAACCCCAGCTCTTAGACACTGAGGTAACATAGTAACCTCGAGCCGTGTGGGACAGGGTCTTAGAAAATATAGGCAGAGTGGTGCACAGCTTTAATCCAGCACCCAGGAGGCACAGGCAAGAGGATCTCTGTGAGTTCAAGGCCAGCCTGGTCTATAGAGTGAGTTCCAGGACAGCCAGGGATAGTGGATGCAGTGAAGCCCTGTCTCAGAACAAAACAGAAAAGAGAAAAAAAGGAAAGAAAACTAGGTAAGTGTGATTTACCAGGATCCCGGGGATGCTGTCTACAAAGAACCAGCAGCCCTGTCTTTCTAGCTCTGCTCTCTGCATCCCAACTCCCCCACACGCCCCCACCCACCACTTCTCAGCTTCTTACAAGCCTTGCTCTACAGCAGGTTTTCAAAGTCTGTGGCTTCTGAAGGAAGAGGCCCAGGTACAGCAGGTGAGGTCCCCAGGCCCAGCACAGAGTCACTTCCTACCTGAGCCCTGAGTCACCCCCCACCTCCTGCCCCTTCTCTTTCCCTCTGGGCATGCTCACTTCTGCCTCAGGCTTAAAGGCTGTTTTCTTCTCTGCCTGCTGCACAGAAGGTCCACACTGTCACCTGACTCTTGTCTTTCAGATCTTTCCCTCCTCCAACAGCCCCAGGTAAATTCACACGAGCCTGTGTGAATTCTGTGCAGCACCAGACCCCACTCCAGTTTCTTCACTGACTCACTGTCTGTCTTCCCTCCAGAGGGACTCTACCCCTGCCAGCAGGGATCTCGGACCTCAGAGCCAAATCCCAGGGGTCATGGGCTGGTCACCCGGTAGGTGTTCAGGGCTGTCTGCATAGTACCCACTGATTGGAGATCCCCTGGGCCTGGATGGTTTCTGCAGCACTAATCGGAACAGGTACATATACCACATACATACCTATACACACATATATTCACATGCAACACACACACACACACACACACACACACACACACACACCTATGCTGTAGCTCATTAGCAGCCACACACTGACCTCTCTGGGAAATTGTGAGGCTTTGATGAACCCTACACCACCTATAGACTTGAACCCTGTTCGCATTCCCAGAGAGAAACAAGTCTCCTGACTCATTTGTCTAAAGCCATCGCGAGTCCCTGAGCCTGGTAGAGATGCGGAGATGAGCCAGAGGGGGAATTCAGCCACAGAGCTAGCAAATCAAGTCACGGTGGCTAAGAGCGTGGAGCTGGTATAATCTGGAACAAGTGGCTTAATCTCTGAGCCTGGGTTATCCTGATTCATCATAGCTGAGTTGGCAGGACCTTAAAGAACGTGTACACCAGTCACGTGATAAACTTCACAAACATGAGCTTTGGTTTTCTTGCACTAAACCACTCTGGAGTGAGATATTAAGTCCCATGTTCAAAGGACTAATGGGGCAAGGAAAAGATATTTGGAATTGTGCCATCTTTTAGCAAGAAGATAGGCTATATAAAGAGCCAGAGAATTTTCCAACGCACCCCCTGCACCAACCCCATCCCCCAAAAAACCCCAGGCTTTGAACTACCAAGTAGGAGTTGAACTAATCCAAGACACACTGATGTGTCCTCTTTGCCCAGCTACTGTGTGTCCTGTGCTAGTTGTGGAGCCTGTGACAAATGCCTGGGTCCTGTCTCCATGGGTCATACTCAGGATTCTGGCCAGATCAGGGATCTCAGTGTAGACCCTCGGCTCCTTGTCCTACAGCGCCACCCTCTGGAGAGCCAGAGGCAGACTGTGGAGATTCCTGGCCCTGCACTTGATTCTTCTAAGCTCATCAATTATTTGAGCCTATACAAAGCCCCAAGTCTGGGGCTGGTCTGATTTCACTGCCTCAAGTATCCTGTCACATTAGCCAAAGCCCTGCCCCCACTTGAGCCTGGTTTGTGGTTTGGGTGCAGCTGCTTGTCCCCTGTTGATCTAGGATAGAGAGAAGCGTTGAAGGCTTTAGCCTATACTGACTAGGGATTGGTTTTGTTAACTTCATGAACCTCCATCTACCACAGTCCCTCAACAATTTCACAGGTGGCAAATACATGTTCCAATGACACTAGAACCCATGGCTGGGGGGTGGTATAGTCAAAAATTGCTTGCCTTACCAGAATAAAGATGTGCCTCCTCTCTCCCCTCCTCTTCCTCCTTCCCCCTCCTCTTCCTCCTTCCCCCTCCTCTTCCTCCTTCCCCCTCCTCTTCCTCCTTCCCCCTCCTCTTCCTCCTTCCCCCTCCTCTTTCTCCTTCCCCCTCCTCTTCCTCCTTCCCCCTCCTTCCCCCTCCTCTTTCTCCTTCCCCCTCCTCTTCCTCCTTCCCCCTCCTCTTCCTCCTTCCCCCTCCTCTTCCTCCTTCCCCCTCCTCTTCCTCCTTCCCCCTCCTCTTCCTCTACAGTGTCTCAATTTGTAGCTCTCTGTCCTGGAACTTGATATGTGGACCAGGATGGCCTTGAACTCAGAGTTCTGACTCCCTTCACCCCCAAGTACTTGGATTAAAGTGTGTGTGCCAGCACATGAAACCAATGTGCCTGACATCTTCTAATCCCAGTGTTGAGGAAGGAAATTCAAGTGGATCCCTAGAGTTTGCAGGCCAGACTTGGCTCTCACCAGTCCAGCGAAAGACTCCGTCTCAAAAAGTAAGGTGGATGGCTCCAGAAGAACATCATCTGAGATTAATCTCTGACCTGATTCCTCCTAACACACACACACACACACACACACACACACACACACACACTAGAGAGAGAGAGATGGGGGGGAGAGAGAACAAACTGAGTAAGGGTAGACTACATACCATTTCAGAACCTGCCCCAAAAATGACTTCTCAACTAGGGTTGCACACAAATGGGAGAACTTAGTTTTCCATCCCTGGCCCTCGTCTAGCAGTGCTGGTGAGGACAGGTGTCAGGAAGGTGTGCCTGGACCATCCCACAGCATCACCTGTTAGCGTGCAGGAGCATTCTTCCTCCTACTGGTTTCTTGGCCCTAGTGCATTTACACTGGAGCCACAGGAAGGCGTGAGGTCTGGGTCCACTGGTCTGCTTACAAATTTTTGGCTTGCCTTTTGAGGTGGGGGCAGGTGGTACCAAGCAGATATGCACCCAGTAGGAAGGGACGGCATGTATGAGCCTGTGGTCTAGGGGTGTTGAGATGGAGCCCCTGAAGAATGGAGAGTTCCAAGGGAAGGCCTGGAACCTTCACAGGAAGCTGTGGGGGTTGGAGTGCCACTCAGCGGCAAGACCAGAAGAGAGCTCAAGCACAGCAGAGTCCCATCTCCTCTTGTGCTGAGTCCCCACTTCCTACAGTGAAATTCCTAAATCCAAACTAGCACCATTCCCATTCCTGCCCCTGAATAACTTGAGAATATTAAAAATTATTATTGAGAATATTTCTTCCTTGAGACAGTGTCTCATGTAGCTCAACTTGGTCCTGGCCCCTCTATTTAACCAAGAGTAAGTAACTGAGTTCCTGATTTGCCTACCTCCATCTTCCAAGTGCTGGGATTACAGACCTGTGCCACCATACCCAGTTTTACCCAAGGCTTTGAGCTTGCTAGGCAAGAACTCCACAGAACCAACTGACTGTAGCCCCACCACCGAGACAATACCTTTCTTGTCCAGAAGGAATGAAAGCTGCTTCTAAAATAGAACTTGTTTAGCAGAGGACTGTCTGAAAGCAGGGTCGTCAGCAGGCTGTGTGCCACTTGCCTGAGGCATTTCATAGCTCCAGTCCAATTCCAGTTTCGGGAGGGGACCCTAGGTCCACAGAACCTTGTTCTTTTTCCAAGTTAGGGTAAAGCCCTTCCCTGACCTGACATTTGTGAGATCCTGGGATCAATCCCAAGTATCACACTACATTTTAAAAAGCCCAGCTTGAAAGTTGAACATGCCACACCTTTAATTCCAGCACTTGGGAGGCAGAGGCAGCGGGATCTCTGTGAGTTCAAGCACAGCTAGATCTGTGTAGTGAAACCCTGTCTCAAAAAACACTTGATATTTTTTTCCTAGACAAGATTTTCCTAAGGAGACCAGGTTGCTGGCCCTGGACTTGCTGTCCTCTGACCCCATGCACTGGTGCTGGCCTCTGCACCCCATTCTTCATCTGCTCATTCAGCACCCCAACTAGTGCTGGCTCTGAATGGTGCTGAGGTAGGCTTGCACTGGGGCCACACTGCTCTCTTGTCTTCACCCTAGCAGCTTCTCTTTCCCTTATCCTTGTGGACCGATTTCCTTTCTTCATTACCTTTCCTGGGGGAAAGTCTTTGATGTTTGGGATAATCATTAAGGGGAAAGAAAACACACATGGGGGGGCAAAAACCTGAAAACCTCAGCCAGTTCCCCCCAAACCCCACTCAGAGTCTTGCCCATAGAAAGGTAAACAATCTGTCACTGAGCTAAGTCCCCAGCCCTTGGTTGGCTTTTGATTCAGGTTCCTCACATTACTTGCAGGGAAATGACAAACTTGAACCTATAGGTTGGAAATCTACAAAGTGTGCACACATATGTATGCTAGGATTTGAACCCAGGGCCTCACACATATTAGACAGATTCACTACTACAGATTCACAACCAGCTCCGTGTTAGGAAGGGGATTTAGACAGACATGCAAGATTGGGTCTCTGGGTGACACCCTAAGACTCGCTGGCATCTGGCATGAAGCGTAGATTTTATGGAAGGGAGGGAGGAAACAAAGGTAAGAATGCTTCATGCTTCTCCTTCTGGTTTCAGGGGCTCCCCAGGGCTTTGACCTAAACAAGCACAAAGAATTGGGAACAGCCTGGCCTCGAGGCTGCTGTTTGTCCAGAGCCTTTTGGACCCATCTGCCTGAGAGCACAGAGATGCCCCCAGGCCTAAACTGCACCCCCAATCGTCCACCCTAAGAACTGGCTTTGGTAGGAAGGTCCTGAGCAAAGGGGTATCTGATGTCTCCTGGGACTGGGGAGCCAAGCCTGGGGCTCTAGTCTGCAGGCAGGAACAGTTCTTATTAGCCGTGGTTCTCTGAATGGCACAGTATAGCTATTCTCCAGGATCAGACCCAAGTGCGGAGATGCCTCTGAAGAACTGGAGAAAGTGGGCATCAAGAACCTCATCTTACAAGTGGAACTTCACAAGAAAATGAAAGTTAGAAAAACAAACAAACAAACAAGAAAGCAGCCTGCCCTTTTGCAAAAGATGACTTTTCTCAGGGTGCCAGAACAGAGCTTCGAGAAAGACAGGTACAAAGTTTAAGGGAATACCAAAATAACCCAGCAACCAAGACAATATTTAAAGTGAAATCATGTTTAAAAAAATTTTCAACCCCAGGCTGGATAAAATACACATCTTAAATGAAGATGTGCTGAGGTTATCAGGTCACAGTCTGAGATTCAGTCCCTCTGGCTGGTTCTTGAGTGAATATTCACAGTCCTCTGGCCCTGTTCTTTAGTGACCTAGAGCTTTGTATATATTAGCACAGAACATTTCAGAGGCATTCTGAAAAGACACAGAAACTTCTCAGGCAAGCAGAAAGAGCAGAAACAAGCCTGTGTCCAATCCCAGGTCTGCATGTGGTACTGGAAAATGAAAGAGAGAGGAAGGGGTGGGGAAGAGGGGGTGTGGAACTGGGAAAATGAAGCATCCAGGTCTAGCCTTGACTCAAAGGCAAGTCTAGTCTGTGGCCCTTGATGGAGAAGCCTGTGGATTCTTCAGGCAGGCTGCTTCACCCCACCCACAGGACCCTCCTACCCTCTACCCTCTGTCTTAGGAGAAGGCTCTGTGTGTGCCTTTGTAGTAAAGGGAAACTTGAGCTCCTAGCAGGAGCACCAAGTTCAAAGCAAGTAGGGGCTAGAGCTTCTGAAGACTTGTCCTCTCACCTGCCTGCCCTGCCACACCTTTCTGCTAGGGTGGTTTTGGGGCTCTGGATCTATGAGAGGCAGTCTCTATGACACATGCACAGGAGACAAATAGAGACTGGGGTCTGAAGCAAGGAATTATTAGAGGAAGTGGGGGTGGGAAAAAAGATCCCAGGTCCTGAGTGTGAAGCCAGAAAGAGGGGCTTTAGATGCTGAGGTGACAGCCCTGGGTCCTGCAGTAACATTGAAATGTTTAGCCCACTCCTTCCTTTGAGGACCCCAGATCTTCAGGAGGTGACCGGGAACAGCTAAAGTACCAGTGTCTGGGGAGATCAACCTCCTTCTGTGTAAAGGGAAAGGTGCTTAGAGGGGCTGGAACTTACAGAGGCTCCAACCCAACCTTTTAGGACCTCAATGTCCTGACACCCCTCCTTGCCAACCAGGCTTCCTTGTTGAAAAGTGAATTGGATCCAGGCTCTCTGGACCACTTGGTGAGAAATTTTCCCTTGTATTTCCTCCCCAGACAAACACAAGGCCAGTTGAGCCCACACACTCACCCTCTGCTTCAGACAGGCTGAGACGCAGGAGCCTGCTGGGAGGAATACCTCTCTGGTCAACACCCTAAGTCGGGGAGGAAAAAGGCAGGCACATGAGAAGGGCTATACTCTGAATTTCTAAAGAAACAACCCACGCAGCATGTTTTATATTGTTATAGATTACAATAATTCAGAACTAATGAAGTTCTATTAACCAGCTATTAAATGTTCTTGGGCCTCCAAGAAGCATAGAGAAGCCAGTTCGCGCTGCAAGACGTTGGGTCCTATCCTGGTTTGTTTTTTTACCTCTGCCCTGAGAAGAATCGAACTTCCTGCTTTCTCGGGCTCTGATCCGTGAGACTATGGCTTCACTTTCTCTGGGACTAAGAAACTAAGGGTTTCTGCTAGGAACCCTTGACTCAGCGAAGACTGGAGACATATCTACAGAAACCGCAGCTCTTCGCCGGCCATGACAATAATGCTTACAGGCTCCGAAAGACTGAGGTATCTGCAACTCATGTAGACTTAGGGTGCTATGAAAAATGAGGGTCCTCATGAGATGAGAAGCAGCCGAAGTGCGGGCGACCGGATAGGGACCCGCCTGCAGCATCAGAGAAGCCCGAGCTGGAGGCTGGTAGGGAAGGCCTCGAGACACCCTGCTCACGGTGATTTATGACTCGCATCCCCCGCCGCCAAACTGAAAAGAAAGACAGGCAAGGCCCAGCGGGAGGCACCCAGCGTGGGGGCCGCCGAGCTGCGGCCGGGGCCCCCGCCCTCCAGCCTCCCCGACAGCTTGCAGCCGAGCTCGACCCGCAGTCCCCCGGGAGCAGCGGGCCCTCGCTCCCAGCCCGGCCGGCGGCGGGGCCGCTTCCAATCTGCCGGCCGGCGCAGAGGGAGCGTCGGGATTCGGGCGCGAGGCCACTGCCGGCCCAGCCCGGGTGAGGACAAAGTTTCCGTTCTGCGCACTGCGAGGGGCCACTCCCGGCCGGAGATCGCGTCTACGGGCTGCGGCGCTTAACGATCTTACGGCGGCCTCGGACGGACGCCGAGCTGGACGCGGGCCACCGATAGTTTCCCAGGGGCCTAGAACAAGGGGTAGGGATGAACCGAAGGAGAAACTCTGGGCTCCCCGCGAGCCTTGGGGCCCCTGTTGCTCAGGTGCGCATCGCCGCTCTCTCGCGGACCAGGGCACAGTCCACCCTGGAGCTGAGCGCAGAGTATCCAGGCCCCTGACCTGTTGCAGCTACTTTGGAGACCCGGGCCCCTGCACTAGGAGCGGAGCTAGAGCGCGGTCCGGAGGGCGAAGGAGAAAAAAAGCCGTTTCTTCATTTTCTGCACTGCCTTGAAAGTAGTATCCTGGCTAGCCACGGCTGGCCTTAGACATCCTTCCTCGCGCTATCTCAGAACTTGCATTGTCCGGTCTAGAGGTATATAACACACACACACACACACACACACACACACACACACACACACACACACACACACGGATCCAAAAACTACTAGCTTCTCAGGGCATGCGCCCCAGGGAGGCCACTGACTGAGGATGAAGAGGTCACTGCCTTGTTTCTTGTGTCTTTTCCCTTGGGCCACTGTCATATCTGTGAGTCCCCTTAACGTTCCAGACTTGATCTTTCCCACGGCTCAGCTCTCGACTCTGAAATAGGCAGCACCCTGGTCTCTTCTCTGAAAGACACCAGGCCTAACCTTCTGCAGGCCCAGAGGCCAGAAAGAATTGTCCTACATGATGTGTGTGAGAGAGTGAGAATGAAAGGGGGAGAGAGAGACCTAGAACCCAAACAAAATACCCAGAAAACAAAATTTAGGAAAAGGAATTCCTACACACTCGGGTCTTTTCTCCACCGGGTTTTGTTGCCATTTTGTGGGATGAGGAAGAGAAACTGGGAGGAAGAAAGGGGGTGTAGATAGCATCGCAGTTTGGTCGAGTAGCTTGAATAATTGTGGACAGGCTCGGGAGAAGGCTTTCAAGGCCCCACATCCAAACTACGAGCCCCGCAGCCCTCCGGCCCCTGCTCCCCTTGGCTAATCATCTTCATTAAGGGCATCATCACCGACCTAATGAAAGCAAACTGTGTGGAAATCGCCGGTAAACAGTTAGGTCTGCGCTGTAATTAATTCAGTGTCTCTTTTAATCAAACTGGAAAAGAATCGGGCCGCGGGTTGTGGAGCCGTGACATCACCCCCAAAATCGGCCCGAACCAATCAGCGTCATCACTCCGGGGACACGTGGGTGAGTCCCCTTTACAAAAAAAAAAAAAAAAACACAACACAACGAAAAAAAAAGAGAGAGAGAGAAAGAGAGAAACAACAACAAAAAAAGCCAGCCCTAAAGTAAAAGTGACACAAGTTCTTTTTTTTTTTTTTAAAGGAAGTGGGGGTGGCGGCGAAGGCGCGCGCCGAGGACAGGTGAGAGCTGCAGTGGGCACCGCGCGGGCGCTGTCCGCGGTGCTGACGGGCCTGGCGGGGCCGAGTGTGCGCCGGAGTCCGGGGCCAGGTGGGGCGGTTTGATCCCGGGGCCGCTGCCGCTGTCCGCGGTGCTGAGGCCTCCAGGTGCGCTCTGCTCTGCCTGCCGGTAACGTGGCCCGGGCCGTCTGCTCTCCGCCGTGCTGACCTCTGCTCTGGGCTACCGTTTGCCTGGAGGAAGCGTGCGGTTTGGATTTTGCTTTTTTCAAAAGACGATCTTTATTCAGATTCCATCAGCCTCGCGTTTCTTCTCTGCCAAAGGGGCCCTCGGGCCGTTCTTCTACCCTTTGACTCTCCCCAACTTGGCGCGCCCTCCTCCCATTCCTCCCTGACACTCCCACCACCACCACCCCACCCCCTCGGCTCCGCGGCTCGGCGCGGTGCTGCAGAAGACGCGTTGAGCCCTTTTGGATGTAATGCGCAGAGGAGGTTGGCCCAGAGCTCCCGGGCTCCCCCAAGGCTGAACTCCATCCAAGGTGCCCACAGGCTCCCTGCCCGCCTTCGCCATGCCAGCCCGCAGCTAGGGGCAGGGGCAGCGGCGGCTGGGGTTGGGGGTGGGTGGGGAGCTTTTGGGGAGGACAGGTCGCAGCTTGGCTATGGAAGGCTCCAATGGCTTTGGGATTGACTCCATTCTCTCCCACCGAGCGGGCAGCCCCGCCCTTCCCAAGGGGGACCCCTTGCTTGGGGACTGCCGTTCACCCCTGGAGCTGAGTCCACGCTCAGAGAGCAGCAGCGACTGCTCTTCGCCAGCCTCGCCCGGAAGAGACTGTCTGGAGACCAGCACCTCACGGCCTGGGGCAGCATCTGGCCCAGGTTTGGACTCCCACCTGCAGTCAGGGCAGCTTTCAGCCCCAGCCCAGTCGCGAACCGTCACCTCCTCCTTTCTGATCAGGGACATCCTTGCTGACTGCAAACCTCTTGCGGCCTGTGCACCCTACTCTAGCAGTGGGCAGCCTGCAGCCCCTGAGCCTGGGGGCCGCCTTGCGGCCAAGGCCGGGGAGGACTTTCGAGACAAGCTGGACAAAAGTGTCAGCAGCGCTTCATCGGACTCTGAGTACAAAGGTAAGAAACCAAGGGGAAAACCGGGATGGGGGTTTCTAAAAAGTGACATGTTAAACTTGAGAGAAGACACTTGGGGACAGGACACACAGTCATCTCCAGGATCTCCCAGGCCTAGGCTGAGAGTTGTTTTTTGTCTAAACCTCTCTCACGGACCCAGAGGTTGGGGCCCTGGAGAGCAACAAAGAGTTCAGTGTGTGTGGCCGGGAGAAGCTGAGGAGGATACGGTGTGTAGAGGAGAGCAAACCTCCCCAGGTGGACAGAGCAAACTTTTGAACTTCCTGACTGGGACCACAACTCTTCCACCAGCACAGTGGGCAAGAACCAGGATCCCTGTGAGGAGACATTGCAACGGTGCAGCTTGGAGGCTGCTGCCTGGTTGGAGTAAGAACCTGGTAGAAAATCCTCCCCCCCCCGCCCCCAGAGTCCTTAGTACAGTAAGAATTTTCTGGCTTTTAATCTGAATTTCCCAACAAGAGGAACAAGTGGACCTCCCCACCCACTGGGTGCTGCGTAGTCTAGGCCTGTGAACCATGCAGAAGAAGAGATGACTTGAACAAGGAACAGGCAACCAGGCCGGGTGGCTGGCCCGAATAGGTTCTGAGGTGGAGGGGACATCACATCTCCACAGCAGTGCTGCTCTCTGACCTAGGCTCGCATAGTGGTCCGCCAGGCTGTATTCAAGACCCAGAGATTCCTGAGTGGTTAAGTTAGTCCTGGTTTCACTCTGGAGATCTCTGTGACGGCTCCTCTGGGTTCTTAACTAAGGAGCTGAGGCTGCGTTAAAGGGGAGGGAAGAGAAGAAAAGAAAGAAGAGGGGAGGGAGGAGAGAGGGAAAAGGGTCCTTCCCTTTAGACTGCCTTGGCTTTAGCTGCTTATTGGGCCCCGAGGCACAAAGTTCTTTCCCCAGGAGAAGTTAAGTGGCAGAGGCCAGGGGTGTCAAAGGTATCAGGGGATGGAGCTCTCTTGCCAGGCAACAGCTCCTGGATTTGTAACTAGTACAACTGATTCCTGAGCCTCTTCCTCGGGTGAATACTTTGCTAGAAGGACAGCATCATTGTTGCATGTGCCTCCTGGTCTCTATTTGTGCTAAATTTCACAAAAATTTAGTTAGAGTCACTTGAGTCTTCCTTCCAACCAGGAATTCCTTTGAGAGTAGACCCAGGCTCCAAACTGAAGCCCATCAGGGGTTCTAGTTTAGACCCCATTTTCTCTCTTCTTCCCCTAGTAGAATGGCTAGGCCACCTCAACTAGGCTGTGGTAACACCATTTCTAGAAAACCTCTAGTTTCAGCCACAGCATTGGATGTTTGGAAATTTTGGCCATTGTGCTTCCCCCTTCCCAGGGGCCTGTTTAGAAAGGCAAAGAGAACTTGGAGAAAGGTGTGTGTGTGTGTGTGTGTGTGTGCGTGTGTGCGCGAGCGCGCGTGCGTGCTATTCCTTACAATTTGCAACTTGATTGGGGCAAAGAGCAGTTGGGTCCAGCCCTGCTGGACAAACAATTACCTTCTTTTATGGTTTTGCCCCTAAGCAGGATTTTGAGGAGAGATTCCATTTCGTTTAAGATAATTGGAATATCAATTTTCTTCTCCTGTCCCTGATGATATCTGAGGAGGGAGATGACGAGAGAGCCCGAAACAAATCACTTAAACAGGTTTGGAGCAGAAATGCTGCAGAAAGTTCCAGCCACCCCTAGGCACTGGCCACCCGTTGCTTTTGCCCTCAACAAATGTCTCTGAAGTGAATGCATGCATGTGAATGTGTGTGTGTATGTGTGTGTGTGTGTGTGTGTGTGTGTGTGTGAGAGAGAGAGAGAGAGAGAGAGAGAGAGAGAGAGAGAGAGAGAGAGCAAAGCCACGCCTAGCAGATCTCTCAAGCAGGGGTGACTTTTGCAAAGTCTGAGTTAGGAAACTAGTTTGAGAGACAGACACTGGGGCCATCCTGTAGGTGCATGTAAGTCTGTCACCACCCAGCCACAAACTACTCTGGGTCGTTTTGTCCTTGGAGGCAGGGCTGGGGAACAGTCTCATCAGAAATTTCTGGCGTGAAAGGTTTCCCAAACAGTAGCTACTGAAGTTGGAACAGGAAGTAAGGCAGGTGGCAACAGTACCCTGGTTGGAGCTCCCGGGCTCTGCAGAAACCAGACCAGGCTTCTCTCCTCAAAGAAAGGGTCTCTGGCCCCCAGGCTCTGAGGCCAAAGTCTGAAAAATTGGACACAAGGCGGACAGACTGTACTGTGGGAATCCCAAAGGCTCCGGCAGAGCCGGGGAAAAGAAACGGCTGACCACTCCACCATAATGGGGGATTGTTATAAATAATTAGGATTGTTATAAATTAATTAGTCCAAATAATTAAGGGTAAAGTAAGATCATTGCAACATCAAGTTTGAGGTTTGAATAAGTTTTAAGCTTTCAATGGTGGAAAAGTCGTCTTCGTCCCTGGCAGTTCCGAAGCCTCCCCGCAGAGGTGGAAAGCCGAAGGAAGGCCCTCGCAGTAGCGGCAGAGTTACCCCGGGACTGGAAGTGCTCGGGTGCTGGGGCTTCAGGCTCCCTCCCTGCCGTAAAGCCCAGCCTTTCCGGCTGAAAAGCCTCCCTCCCCAGTGACTCAATTAACCGGATTATTGTTTCCTACAGAGAAAAATCACCTCGCATTCAGCTGAACCCTGTCACGGCAAATGCCACGCACAATGAAACTCACCATAAAAGAAATAAAGCAGGGGTAGGGTGGGCGGGATCCCCGGCCTACAGGGTTATTTTGGAAGAAGTGTACTATTCTGTTCCAATCTTTCCTTGGGAGATGGAGATGGAATGCCGGACTTGTTCAATTAAATGTGTGTTTTCTGTTAAGTCAACCCCAACGAAAGTAGAGGAAAACGAACTAATCTAGCTTTGTCCCGTCTCCGCTGGACCTCAGGAGCCGGGAACAGATGGACATTTGCCCGACCGAGGGCTCCTGCGCGGGTGGGGTGGGAGCCACAGGGTTGCACAGCGAAGCCGGGACCTTTGTAATGCACACAACTCTTTGCGCCCTGAGATGATTTTTTTTTTTGCAACTCGGAGAACTTTCAGATGCCGGCCTTCCATCCGCTTAGTTCGAATCTGGTCTAGGAATCCATCTGTATAGATTCCTGGCCAAACCAGGGTCGGTGAGGCGTGGACACAATTATCTGCTCTTGAGATGATGGGATGCTGAGGAGCAGATAGGGTTTTGTTTCTCCACGGGAGCTTTGCGCCCAAACGAGGAGCCCATCCTCTAGAAACCGGTTCTCGGCCAGTAGCACACTAGGCCGGTCCGCCCCAGGCAGTCTTTATCTCCCCCCCCCCGTGGGGGGGTAGTGGGGCCGGAGAAAAAGCATTAAGTTTCTTCGGGGAGCTGCCAGCGGCTTTGGCCCCCGAGCACTTCCTACACCGTTTTCTCCTCGCTCACAGTTCGCGTCGTTCTGCGGGCAGGGAATCCTAGCTCCGATAGCGTCCCCAAGGGTGCTATGGGACCCCAGAGGTTTCCGCCCAGACAACTGGGACCCGAGGGTGCAGGCACTGCCGAGCCTTGACGTGCTTTCTGTGTCTCCGCAGTGAAGGAGGAGGGTGACCGCGAAATCTCCAGCTCTCGGGACAGTCCCCCGGTACGCCTGAAAAAGCCACGCAAAGCACGCACCGCCTTCACCGACCATCAGCTGGCGCAGCTGGAGCGTAGCTTCGAGCGGCAGAAATACCTGAGCGTGCAAGACCGCATGGAGCTAGCCGCCTCGCTCAACCTCACCGACACGCAGGTCAAGACCTGGTACCAGAACCGAAGGTGAGGTTTTGCTGTGGGGCGGGGTCGGTAGGGCTCTTCCTCTGGAGCCTTGGATCTCTCCCAATCTGCAAAAATAGGGAAACTGAGGCTCTGTGAAAAGACTCACTGTGCCATAAGTAAGTCCCACAGTGGGGGACAGAAAGGACAGCAGACTGGGACCAGGGACAGGTGGACCTACACAGAGGGTTTCAAGCCCTGCTCCATCCCAGCACAAGTCCCCAAGGACAGCCCTAGGCTAGGCTTTGAGGCTTCTAGGTTCTTCGGATGGAAGGCCCAAGCCCTTAGGGGAGAGTGGTAGCCCCAGTTTCCAGAGAGCAGAGAAGTCCCTGAGGTGGTAACTGCTTGTATCTCAGAGCATTTCTTCCTCAGGCCTCCTAGCGTTTACAGCCAAGAGGGGGGGTCTCTGTCTTACCCCAGCTCCTGTGGGACGGAGAGACTGGGAAATTAATATTAAGACACTGGTCTTGAACCTGCTTCTTTATCTCCTCCTTGAACATTCACAGGACTTGAATAGATAGGCACAACATGCGCACCCAGACAGCATAGTGACACACACTTCCCATATACATAGCAGAGGCAGGAATGATGCCTTCCATAAACAAGCCTCAGAACACACTGCCCCATTAATAATAAATACCGATTACTGCTTCAGGCATCAATAATTAAGGCTCCTTGCAGTAATTACACAATTATGATGATAATAAATTATTCAGGGGGGTGGGGACAGGACTAGTGTGACTGAGCCCACCTCGACCTCACTGGAACCCAGGCAGGCATCCCCAGCCTCACTACAGGTAGGTACAGAACCTTCAGACAGACTCATGTCTGTCTTGCCCTAGGCCTTTCAACTTCTGGGCCAGAGGGGCTCTGGGCTATCAATCCGACTCGCTGGGAGGCCTGAGTGTGGGAGAAGTTGGGAGATGAGGAGTATACATTCCTTCAGAGAAATAATTGCTTGCAGTTCCAGCCTGCTTGCTTCAAGTCTGGGCCTCTGGGGCTACACGGGGTGGGGGGTTGGGGGTAAGGAGTAGGGGTGGGGCCGGACACACGGGCCAGTAGGCAGCTCCACCGCTTTCATTAGGGGCCTTCCCAGGGGAAGCATATTCATCTGGTTTGGAGCAGGGGCTCTGCCTGACACTTTGCAGACCATCGTGAAAACTAGTTCACACCTCAAGCTTTTAATCTGTAAAATGGGGACAAAAGTCATGGAAAGCCAGTGGAAGAGAGAAAGATACAAGGTGCATTTGACAAGGATACTCCATTATTTATTAACAAGTTAGCATGTTCCCTGTTGGCCATCTTGCGGTTCTCGGTGCCAGTCACTAGGAAGGGGCAAGGGTTGTGAGTGTCCTAGTTCTGATCCCTGATTGTCTTGATTTCGATTCCTAGGACTAAATGGAAGCGACAGACGGCCGTAGGACTGGAGCTGTTAGCGGAGGCAGGCAATTACTCGGCGCTCCAGAGAATGTTCCCGTCGCCTTATTTCTACCCTCAGAGTCTTGTTTCCAACCTGGACCCCGGCGCCGCACTCTATTTGTACCGCGGACCCAGCGCGCCGCCACCTGCTCTCCAGAGACCTCTGGTGCCCCGCATCCTCATCCACGGACTCCAAGGCACCAGCGAGCCGCCCCCGCCGCTGCCCCCGCTGCCCGGCGTCCTCCCGCGCGCCGCGCAACCTCGGTGAAGCGCCCGCTTGCCCCAAGCCATGTTCTGGGACCCCCAGCTCAGGCTGGGCGCGGGTCCCTCCCTTCTCCCCGGGGCAGGGCTGTCGGGATCCCCGACACAGCCCAGTGTCCCGGTGGGGAAGAGATTCACTGAGGCTACCCTTTCCCCGCGTCCTCTCTTGGCTGCTCCATCCAGGAGCCATTTACACCCGCCGGATGTACATATGCGCCCCTGCCCACCTCTCAACCACCCCCGGGTCCCTGCGGGCTTCCCTAGGCGCCCCCAGTCCCCTCAGCAGCAGCAGGTAGGGGACGCAGGTTTCCCAGGCCTGGGCCCACCCTTCTTGGACTTCTGCGGGACAGGGTGGGAGCGCTGTACGGAGCTTTCCTCCCGTTCTCTTTATTCTCCCTGAGCCCCAGGCTAGCAGCGGAGCTGTACATACAGTGTGCAAAGTGTATATGAAGTTATTTATTCGTGACCCATGAGCCCGTGACCGTGTCCGTGAATCAGTGAGTCTGTGGCTTGTGCCCTCCCCATCCCGGGTAGGACAGGAAGGGGCCGAGAGGGCTTGCCCACGCATCATGGCCCCAGCCCCGCTCCCTCCACCCAGGTCCCAGGGCAGCCAGACCTCTTGGGTTCTCTTTTTTTAATGTGGAAATAAACTTCTTACAAATGACCAGGCGCTTGTCCGCGCTACCGTCCGTTGGCTCCCGCTCAGGCCCACCCCACCCCTTCCTCCATAAATAACTTCGGCATCTCTCGAACTACTCCATCCATTCGCAAGAAGTAAAGTAAACCCTCTTGTCCCGGTCCCTAGTTCCTGGGTGCTGCAGTCATGCTTAGGAGACCCGGGCTGGACTCCCAGGGGCTTCCCCGCTTCCACCCCGAGGCTCTCGGCCTTCCCATCTGATTCGTCCCGCTTCTACACGGTCTTGGGGGGTCACCGGCGGGGCCAATGCTCGGCCTCCCTTAGCTGCGTGGCAGGCCGCGAAGCACTGAGCCGACTCATCTGGCTCAGGCCAGGGCGCCGGCAGCTGGTGCGCGGCCCTGCGAGCGCGGGGCGGACAGATGGACTCCGAGGCTGCTCCCGTGGCCCCACCCTCCTCAGCCCAGCGTCCTCCGCTCTGGCTACCCGCAGCTTCTAGTTTTTAATGCCTGGTAGGACCCCAAGGGCCTTCGCGAGCTAGACGCCACGTCGGGCAACCCTTTGCTCTCTCACCATCCACCCCCACTCCCCCGTCCCGATCCTGGGAGAAATAGGAGCAGAGGAGGGGGCAGATCACACCACTCGCTTCTGGCTCTGAGACTTTAGGAGTCAGCCTCCAGATCACGTTCAAAGGGCCAAGGTCATCTCTTGACACTGGTCTGTCTCCCGGGACGTGGGCGCAGGTGCTCCTCCTCCCCCACACCACCTGCAGCACACTGACCTGCAGATGGAAAAAATGTTAGGGAGTTTGGATACTTGCAAGCCGAGCACCTTCCCAGCATTTCTGGTCAAACTTAAGAGAACCCGGCAGTGGAGGGAGGGGACAAGTTCAGAAAGACACCTCCCTCAACCATTTTGGCTACTGTTTCCTCCCCACCCCCCAACAACCTAGCACCAGGCATTCTTTTCTGGGGTGGCGGGGGTATTATTCTAATTTTGCAAAATGCACAGCAGCTAATTAAGTCAAGGAGCCCCTCGGCTTTCAAGTTCTTTTGCATGTGAATGCGGGTTGGTAAATCCCTCGATCTGGCTGTGGTGGGGTGTGAGGGGGAACTGTCCCCAACTCAGGGTTAATGAAGTGGGAAAGGAGTCTCTCATAGCCTCCTGCAAACAAAACCCCCCAAGCAACAAACCCTGCCCAAATCCTACACGGATTGACTTAAACCCAGGGGATAAGTGCTTTAAATTAATCTCATTGAATAAGAATGAGACCAAACAAAACTCTTTAAAATCATATTAAAAATCTATCAAAGGACAACTTGCGGTGGTGTGCTTTTCATTTTGTGCGAGTGGAGGAGGCAGGCTGGAGCAGCCACCCTCACATTTACACAGTGCAATGTAAACCGCAGACACATTCTGACTATGTAATTGTCCTTGTACCGCCGAGGCCATTTCATATCTTACATTAATGAAGAACAAGGCTTCCCTACAAGTTTATAATTACAATATTTTAAATTGTCCTGCACATCCCACCTGTAATAATAACTCTACAACCTCTGCAGTGAGGCGGGCTTGTGCCTCCCATCCATTTAGAAGGCTAAATTGGTTTCTCTGTTCCTAACCCAGGGGTTGGGTGCCCTCATTTAAAACAGAAAAAAAAAAAAAAAAAAAAGAAGACCACGAGAGACCCCCAGTTGGACCAAAAATAAGGCAGGTCCTGAGGCAAACATTCCCTTCTAATGCTAGACTCCAAAGGGCAGGGGCAACAAAGTTTATGAGGTTAGCTCTTTCAGCTGGTCCTCAGCTGTAAGACTTATGGAACCCAGGCTGCTCTTTTATTTGGGGGTTGGAGGGTGGTGCACTACCACCAACTTGGCTCTATATTTTCCTATGGTCTAGCCAACTGAGGAAGTTTGACGGTCATGTAGGTAAACTGGCAAGGCCTGGTAATCATTTTTTAATCCCGGAAGCTTGTCAGTAGAAATGCCTGAAGGTCCTATCTCTGAAGTGGTGGGTGTGGTTTAATGGCTTCTGCTGGCTGTGTGAAGAGCTAGACCCAACCACTGGCAGCTTAGAATCACCTGCACTCAGAGCTGCACTCTGCTCATGCCTGGAAGAGAGAAATCAGAGCAGTCCTCTGGGGGCTCAGCTGGGCTATGCTTGTCCCTGGCTTCTGTGGGAATGGAGGCTATCCATGGTGTCCCACTGAAGGCAGCAGCTCACCAAGGGTTCTCTGCCCTCCAGAAGAAGGACAGCAGCAGGGCTGCAAATGAAGAAGGCTTTGGGCCCCAAACCAGTACTCTATAGTCACAGCACTCCCTTTGCTGCCTAAATCTTCTGAGACTTTAATATAGCAACCAGGCTGATGGCAGAAATACACTAAGTCTGGGACCTTAGAAAAGGGTATGATTAAAAATACTCACAAAAGGATGGGGAATGGCTCAGCAGTTAAGAGCACTGTTTGCTCTTCAGAGGACCCAGATTCAAAACTCCAGCACCCACATGGCAGCTCACAACTGTTTGTAACTTCAGTTCCACAGGATCTGATGCCCCCCAGGGACTCAAACACAGGCAGAAGATTAACACACAGACATACCCACTCACACTCAGACTATGCATATGGGAATGGGCTAACACACTGCCCAGTAGACACATTTTAAGGTTGTTGAAATTCAGAGATATTAACCCTTGATCTGTCAAGTTTCCATTACCTTATCTAAGCAGCAGGTCCACCCAGCATCTGACAAGACACCCTTGCTAAATTAGAAAACTCCATGTGTAAATTTCAACTTTGGGGTGCGGTCACCTCAACAATGTCCCAGCAACCTCACAGCTTTGCAGCGGAGCTGTTAGGAGCCGTTGCTGGGAGCCAGACTCAGGTTTTTAGGAGGCTATCCCTGATTACAGGCACTAATCCTGTTTTCTCACAGCTGGGTGAATCTTCATAGTTTGATCCCTCCTTTCCCATCAAAAGCATGTAAGTCACTACAAATCCAAAGAAGGTGGCCGCTTTGTCCAGTTTGACATCTGCTGTAACTTCAAAATACCCTCATGGATCTCACCAACAGGCTCTCCTGATTCTGTGACTGCTAACCCTGAGGTGGCCATGATGCCCCTTCCACAGCATTTTTTTCCTAGTGTGGTGTTCACTGACCTTTCTCCTCTCCCCACCACAGTTTCAACCCTGCCAGCTTTCAGGAGGAGCAAAGTGGTACTACTTGCCCTAGGGCTGGCTTTAGAGGACCTGGGTGGCCTGTGCACACAGTAACCCAGAGGAAAGCAGACACAGAATGGTATCTGAATAGATCATGCTGAGCTTTAACCCTTTCTCTCCTTAGTCCTCTGTAGTGTCCAAATCTTACATTTATTGAGAAATCAATACGCTCCAGGGGGCCTCTTTCAAACCTCCCAGAAACACAATGGTGTTTTCGTTCTGTGTCTAGGTCACACACAAAGACCTCAGACCTCGAAGAGCAGTCAGGCTTCAATGGCAAAAGGCAAGATCGGGTGCTGGTGTCTTTTGGCTTCAAAGGCAAATAATAAAAAGGCAACACTAAATCAGTTAGCCCAGAGAAAGTGCGTTGTCCGTGGACACGAAAGGGGAGGCAACGCACATGGTGCTATGCTGCGCTTACAGAAGAAAGAAGTGTCGCTTTCAACATATCCAGGTTTTTGACCCAAAGTAAAAGCTCTTAGTCCTTCCTAACAGAACATACAGACTAAGAAAATAACTATTCAACAATTAATTTATCCTTCTGTACAAAGTTCAATTCCTGTTTTTAACATCTTTTATCTTACAGTACTCATGCAATACACACATGGCTGCTTCATCTGGCAAGCTTGCTAGGAGTTACACTCATCCTGGCTGACACACAGGATGTTTGCTGTCCATGAGCACAATCTCACAAGAGGCTTGGCCAAAGGTGGGTGTCTGTCTAGCCCTGGCCCCTGCCTACTTGGCTTCCATCAAGGCTCCTTCTCCATCAGGTGAGGATCTGCGCTCTTTCGAGGCTGTACTCAGGGAGAGGTGCCCGTTCTTTTTCAGAAGCTTTGATGATAAGAACAGGACATCAATCTATGTTGAATCTATGTGCCATGTTGAATCCACCCTAACCTGGTCCTGTAGCAATTTAAAAAAAAACACCAAAAGACGCTTGCTGGCTGGCAGCGAGCCTTCCGGGTGCAGAAGCAGCATCATTCTCTCCGTGGCCCAGGTTTGCTAGGTGCCACCTGAAGGCCCTGCAGTTTGCCTTGCTTTCTGCTCTTCATGCCAGTGCCCTCCAGCCCACTTGAGTGTTCCGAGTGCAGGACTTCAGCAGGCACAAGGTGGTGCTTCCTCTGGGTCTTCCTCCGAGGGTCAGGCCTGAGAAACAGTAAGAGCAGAGGGAAAACTTCAGTGTTTTCTTTCCCGTTTGAAAAGAGGCTGACAGCAGCTGGCTGTGAGACCAGGAGGCTGACATTTCTGTATCAGCAGAAGAGCAGCCTCTTCCATAGCACTTGTTTTGATATTCTATGCACCAGAAGATTAGATACGGTACTGACAGATTTTCATAATGGTGGCAAAATATCATGGCATTTTTAAAAGTGAGGCTTTGTTCTGAATTGTTTTCATGGGGAAAGAAGAGACCTACACTCTCACATTCTGACTGCAAATGAGGTATATGAGACAGCAATTTGCCCATGGATGGAAAAGCCTACAGAAACCTGGAAACAAAGCAGTTGAGCTGCAAGGCTTCCATGTGCAGGCCTCGGGGATGAACCCTTGAGAGCAGACTACCCTCAGTAGTAGGCACAGCACCCTAATAGGTCAGCTTCCAAGGTGTCTCCACAGACGCTCCAACACTCACTAGAGTTCGAAGACACCCTGATCCCATAAAATCCAAGCCCAAGGGCATCTGAGCACAACCAACACATAGACCTTGGACTAGAAGGAGATCATCTCTTGTCCTGATACACAGGATGCCAAAGCCTACCATCAGGTTCAGTACAGATGCCTAGAAACTTCAGGAAAGACAGTAGTCCTACCACTTGATCAGAAGAGAGAATCTGTAGAAATTCAGTCACACACAGAGAGGTGAGAAAGCAACCAGAAGAATAAAACTAAACAGCTCAGAGGTAATGATGAGCAAGTCCACAATGACAGCAACCCAGGGAAATTCAGTGTAGGAGCTCAAGAAAGGCCACTGGCTGCTCTCTGACTTGACAGCATATTCTGTACTGTGGTAGTCTGAGACTGTACTCAAACAGTCCTTTAAAGTCCAAGAATTAGACACAGCCAGCACTGCGTATTAGCCTGATTAGAAAGCTTGAAGAATCCCATTATAATAAAGGCAAAGCCATTTATAATCTTATCCAGAGTACAGGGCTGCAGTTATAAGAAACTTTTTCTTGCAAGAGAGAAAGTCAGCTTTTGCTAGGGAAGACCTGAGGAAAGGGTGTGTTAGCGATGATACGTAGGGCTTGATTCACTCAGTAAATGTGCTGAGGCAAGGCTCAAGACCACTAGCACCACACAGTCCCGCACACCCTTGTGATCCGTTTCACAGCAGTCTGTGGATTATGTGAACTTTACCCCAACGCTGCTGTCTGAGCTCCCAGGCCTGTGCATGTAGACCAGGTGGTTGTTGGAATCACTGCCTTGCTCCACAGCAAAGGCTGTAGTTCCTGTGCTTGTAGTTTATTTTTAGTCAGGTTACATGACAGAACGAGAGGTTCTGACAGGAAGGGATGCCTTTTCTTCCCTCTTGTTTGAAGTACTCACAATGTGTATAATTTTAAATTTAACAACCTGAGTGAATTTCAAGATATGCAAAATTTCACTCAAAATACTATCCCCAGCAAAAGTACTTGCTTCTGCCATCACTGCAGACAATAGTAAACAAACCCTTATCTGGTGACTGATCCATGAACTGCCTATAGAGCAAGTGCAGCCTGTGGGAAGTGGCTCAGAGCATCATACCCATTCCTTCAGCTGCTAGTGACAACACACCCCACAGGGGCCCCTTCCAGGGTGCCAGAATAGTCTGTTCTCAGGCAGAGATCTGGGTAGGGCAGAGATGGGTAAGCTCTGGGCCCATACTGCCAGACAGACTCTAGAAAGTGTGTCTTGGGGCTGGCGTGGCTCAGGGGCAGTGTATGTTTAGCAGGCACAAGTTGTCATGAATTACTGTCACCCTTCTGAGCATCTCACACAAACCTAGTGGCCCACTCATGCAGCAAACAAGCAGGTACAATACACTCCAACTCAGGCTGCTATTAGGTAGGCAGCCCTGCAGGGTCTCACTGCTGTCACAGAGCCATGCCAACAGGATGCACTTCTCCCCATTTCCCCTTTGTTCTCAGGCCCATAGCTGAGAAGGTGCAGTACAGATGGGAAGGTGAACCCTCTAAACCAAAGCACGCATCATGCCTTCTAACAAGCTGCCGTTGTCTCAGAATCCTGCCAACTTTCTAGCCCTCCAAATACCTGGCTGGACTCAGCCTTTCTGACTCAGGCTTCCTGAGCATCCACTGTGGAAATCTTGTGGTTACCAAGCAACAGATCAGTTTATCTAACTGCAGGGAGCTCTCTCACAGTGGAGGCTGAAGACCCTGTTCTCCAGGCTAGATTACTCAGCAGGGCAGGCAGGTGCTGCTACTTCCACTGCCAGTAAAGCAGTCAGCCTGACTAGTGATCATCCCTGCTCACTGCCACCAGGTTCCTGAAGGAAGTGCTGCACAGCCCCCTCCCAACTTCATCTGCAAACTCAACAGGCACTTGCCTAGGCAAAAAGCAATTTAACCCAGGACTTCGCTCACAGCATTCTTTTATAGGACATAATCTATTATATTCATTTTTTAATTCAAGATAGAGTTTCTCTGTGTCCCCCTGTCTGTCCTGGAATTCATTCTGTAGACCAGGCTGGCCTGAACTTAGAGATCCTCCTGCCTCTGCCTCCCAAGTGCTGGGATCAAGGGCACTTGCCACCATGCCCAGCTCATGACAGGAAAAAAAAGACCCATTTTAAATCACTATTTCTTCTTCTTATTTTTAAAAAATTGCTTTAGGGTCATGGCACAGCAAAGCCATGCTTTGCTTTTTTGAGACAGGGTTTTCTTTGTGTGACAGAGTCCTGGCTGTCCTGGACTCTCTTTGTAGACCAGGCTGTCCTCAAACTCAGACATCTGCCCACCTCTGCTTTCCGAGAGCTAGGATTAAAGGTGTGCACCAGTACGCCAGCCTTGTTTTAATATTTAAAACCAGTCAAGCAGACCTTTTTGATGATTACTGCTTGAACTTCCATCTTGCTTTCATGTTACCTTAAGGTACGGATACAACAATTTCTTTCCAAGAGTTACCCATAACACTACACAGTAAGTCCAAGCTAACCTTGGATTTTGAGTTTCTGTGTAACTTCTGGTTTTAAGATTCTGCTGAAGTTTTTTAAGATTTATTTATTATATGAGAATACACTGTAGCTGTCTTCAGACACACCGAAAGAGGGCATTGGATCTCATCACAGATGGTTGTGAGTCACCATGTGGTTGCTGGGATTTGAACTTAGGGCCTCTGGAAGAGCAGTTGGTGCTCTTAACCACTGAGCCATCTCTCCAGTCCCTAACTTCTGGTTATTAGTTTATAAAATGGGCATTTGTTTTTTTGAATAATGATGGGGAAAAAAAATCAGTATAATCTGTTTACAGAAAATAGACGTAATTTATTCTATGCCAAAACCTCAAAGTATTTTGATTTTCTACTTTTGAAACTTCATTGCTTTTTGGCCCCAGTTATTTGATTTTCTAAGCCTTCTTCTGTTGCACTGTAATTAATACACCCAAGAACCAATTCTTCCTTTCTAATCTTTCCTGCTTTGCAATCTGGAAGACTGAGTGTACGTCTACAATACAGGGGGCAGTAGTGACCTCAGGTAACATCAGGCTGACTACAAATTTCTCCACGGTGCCTGAACAAACTGAAGAGGAAATGGCAGACCATCATCAGGGTTCTGTTGGCTTTTGGATGAGAGAGAGAGAGAGAAGGGAACCCCTCTCCCTAGCACAGCATAGAACTCAGTGAAGCAGCAGCCAGTATGGGAGGATCAGCTTGCCTCCTGAAGGGGAGCATGCATTTTAACATCTAACTTGTTAAAGTCACTGGTGGGAAGGACAGGCAGCATTTTCCAGGCCCAGCTTTGAGTTGTATGGGCAGAGATGTTGGCTGGCAACCCTACCACTGAAAATTTTATCTTTGACTTTCAGGATCCAACTAAGTCTAGTTTCTGTGCTACTGTGGGCCCTTTTGCAGACAGAAGTCAGTCCTAAGCTATGTGTGCTGGTTAGTGCTTTGTTAACTTAATGCAGGTTATAATTTATTTGAGAAGAGGAATCCTCACACTATTGAGAAAAACCTCCACCAGATTGGCCTGTGAGCAATGCCACTTCAGGTAGGTGGCCCTGCATGGTAGAAAAAAAGCAGGCTGAGCCAGCCATGAGAAGCAAGTCAGGATTACTTCAGGGTTTCTGCTTCCCTTTCTCACTCTAGGTCCTGCCCTGACATCCCTTAGGGATGAACTCTAAACTACAGGCCGAAAGAAACCCTTTCCCTCCAAGTAGCTTTTACTTAATATTTACTAAGCACAGTGACAGAAATGTAACCAGGACACCTTGAACATTTATTCAGCTTCTGTCAAAAAAAGCAAGGCTACTGAAGAATGGAACATAACTTTGGAGTCCTTAGCTAGAAGCAGGCCAATGTTGGGAGTGTGAGGCGTGGAGACTGGCAAAAGCCTGCTGAAGCTAGGGCTTGTGCACTGTGGAGTGCAGAGGTCCTCAGGTGACTTCGAGGAAGCACTGAACTAGAGTCCACAAGTGGGAGGAACGCTGAATCTTCTTAGCCTAGGAGACCAAAACCCTTAGGAGAATTCTCAGCCCTTACGCATGAACCTTAAGCATCAGGTAGCCAGGTTGTGGAGTAGGGAGAAGAATAGCATCTGCTGGTAATGGTTAGAACCCCAGCTCAGATACTCAATTAGCTGATGACTTGAAGTCAGCAGCAAGTTCAGAAACGGCCTGAGCAGAGAGGACAAGCAGTATTAGTATGGAAGTCTATTGGTGTTACTTCAGTTCTTCATAAAAATACTATGAATTATTGTTAAGGTGGACAAGTAGTGGGTAGCCCTGGAAAACAAACATATTTAAAACTGCTATGGTTAGATTCTGAGAATACCAAGATTGACCAGCTTAAGAGCAGAATCTTGGGACCAAATCTGAGGACTCGGCCCTCTGGGCCTCCCATCTGTGACCTGGGTAATGTCGAGTGCATTTATTACATTGCAAAGGAAGGACAACACAATGCTCTACTGGATCCAAAGGACAGGCTCAGCAGGTGACCTTCAAGCTGGACAGATATAAACATAAGGGGAAAGGAGCTCTCGTGTGTGCAGTCACCAGGCTGTTAGCCAGATCTGATCTGGACTTAGATCCCAGGTCTACCCTGCTGACAACAGGGGAGCTTTAGGCAGCCTCATTTTCAGACACAGAAAGATGAGGATAGATCATCCGAGGACAGGGCCAGTCCCTAGTTGTGGTGGAGATCAAGTCACAGTTCCCATAGACATCATGAGCTCTACCATTGGAAGTACCCATTTGGGCACCTGTGCTAGACAGTCTCTACTGTATGTGTGAATGGTTTTCATGAAACAGGTGAGTATTATTAGTAGGGATAATATGGGACAGAGGAAATAAAGGGGAGGAGGTAAGGACCACCATCTGATATGTGGCCTCTTGTGGACCAGGATATAGTTGATTGGTGTCACTAACACCTCGATGCTATATGCAAATGGTGCACACACAGCATCCGAGTGTCACAGAGAACAACTATTTATGGAACTCTAATGGTATGCTGGGGCCACCACAGAGTAGGCATCCCTGAAAGTGGCACCGGAGCGGGATGCAGGGCTTACTAAACACAGGCCACACCACTCATCAGAAAAATGTTAGAGAGATGAAGGTCAGGCCATGGTAGATAGAAAAGAGGAATAGGGGAAGAGAGCCTTTCCTGAGCACTCTTGGCTTTGTACTGCACCACAGGCCAGGCATTCATGGTTCCCTCCCACACAGGCTAATAATCTGCTGCCCTTTCCACCTTACAGGCAGGCTGTCCCCAGTGCTAGGGGTTAGGACTGTCCACGAAGGGCCAACTCCAGCACCTGGCTACCTCTGGTACCGTCCTACCTCTCCACGCACAAAAACTGACACCACAACAGGCCTGCTGCTGGCTACCCCACAAGCCAAGCCATAAATCACACCCATTCTATATACAACCTTGTCTCTTGCTCTAAGTCCATTTCTTTGGTTACACAAAGAATGATCTCACATTTAAAAAGAAATCCCCTTGGACTGGAAAGATGGATTCCTGGGTAAAGGTGCTTGCTATGCAAGCCTGCTAACCTGAGCCCAGCCACTGCCCTGAACCCACATGCAGAGGGAAGAAAAAACCAATGCCACAGACACACACAGAGGGGAAACAAAGAGGGAGAGAAGTGAAGTACAGTCCCCTTTACAGGGCTGCATACTTGTTACTTAGCTCAAGAATGACTCTGGAAACAATCATCACTCCTGCAGAGGATGGGTCTCCACAGTATAATGCGCTCAAGAGAACCAGCTTGGCATAGAGCATGCGTCCTCAGGAGAGAAACCCCTGATGTCAAACAGTTCAAGTTCCACATGCTGAGTGACCTGGAAGGCTGGCTCTCAGTGGCCCCACCCCCTTTGGCGTTTTGAAACAGGACTTCTCTACAGAGCTCTGGCTCTCCTGAAACTCACTATTTAGACCAGGCTGAACTTGAACTCATAGAAATCCACCAGACTCTGCCAGGATTAAAGGTGTACTCAGACACACCCTACAGCACCCTCTTCTTGAGGGTTAGTCTCTTCAAGTTAATCTTATTTTTCTGACTGCTACTTAGGAGTTCAGGGCCAGAATAAAGGAAAACAGTTCATACAGCTCAAAATTGGAATGGAAGGTCTTGGTCTCTGGAGAATGGACGGAGGGAGGGATGGGGTGTGCACTTTCCTCCTGCAGAGGTGGCTCAGCAGGAGTAAGGGAGGGTGAAGAAGAGTAAACTGCAGGCAGCAGGGGGAGAGCTAGGGCCTCTCTTGACTTTCCCAATGACAGGAGCCAGGTAAGCCAACGCAGGCAATGTTTAACGGGAACCACTCTCCTGTTGCATGCTGCCTCTGGTGTGGCCAGTTTTCAAGACCAGCTATGGCTTCCAAGTCCAGTGCTTGGATGACTCTAGCAACAAACTTCACCGTCTCCAATGCTCTTAGGAGAGGCTGACTGGGTTCCTGCTCTTTCCTGTCAGCCCTGACTGTGTGACAGAAAGTATACCCTATGGCTCCTGCTGTCTGCAGGTGACTCAGGTGTGGAGGAAATTCAAGGTCACTGTGAATTCCCCCTAATCACCTTATTAGCTGAGCACAGATGAGGGTTTGTTCATTCCACTAGGAGGCAGAAAGCTGGTAATTGCACAATGTCACATAGGGGGAAAAAGTGATAGGAACAAAGAGGGCAGAGGTAAAGGTTGCAAGCGCAGAGCTGTAATTACCCCAGAGTCTAGGCGGAGCTGCAGAGAGGAGAGCCCACATGGTCAGTCTATTTGGATGGGCCTGTGAACATGCTGCGAGCTTACAAGTAGGTCCAATGCCCCATGTCATTATTTTCCCAGTCCAGAAAAGCCCATTCACTCATTCAGCCACCTTCTTGATGGACGAGCACCCAGCCTGCACTTGCATGTTTACCCTACTGCCTGGCCAAAGGTCCCTTGCATAGCTCTTTTACCCTTAGTTCTGTGGCACAGACACTACTGGCTCCTGCCTGTCACACTGTTAAGGACACCCTTTTCAGTTCCCAGGTCAAGTCTGTTGTCATCTCTATGTTGCTCTCTGTGACTGAACTGTGGTCTCTGGGGTAGGGCCTGGGCACGTGGTTTTCACGGTGCTCCCCAGCAGACTTTAGGAGTAGATTCCTTTTTTCATCCATGTCTGTGTGTCCCCACAGCTCTTGCTCAAACAAGACTGAGTCTGGGTTTGGACGAGCGGGTAGAAACAGCGATGGTAGCTTGCCGCCTGCTCTCTTCACTCTCACCTGGGAAGCTGGGCTAAGCTGATCCTCCTAAGGGACTAGCAACAATGTGGGGGTAGTCTAGCCCCACTCTACTCCACACAGAAGGGCTGCCACCTGGCACACGGAGCTGTGAAAGATGACGGTGACTCCACCAGGTAGGGCTGGTCATCTTCATAGTTCACCTTCCTTCATAGTAGAACAACTCCTTCTCCCTTAGAGTTCTAGAATGATTCTACCATCTAATCCAAAGTGTTTCCTTTGTACCTACTATGCACCAGGAGTGAGATGCAGGCACAGTGGACAAAAAGTCTAACGAAGTTTCTGCTGAGGCACTCAGACAAATCCCACATATAGACTTGATTATGCCACTGTTGTCACAACAAGTAAGGACATCTGTGTGCTTAGGCAGGTCTGAGAGGAGAGGGGGAGAGCCTGTATCAGGTCCAGGTCTTGAAAGTGACAGCAGGATGTCACCAGAGGTTCTAAGTCAGAGCTGCATGGGTTAAGAAGGGAGTGGGAGATGTCTGCACAGCAGTGGCCACAGGAGGCATGGGAAGAGACCAGGACCTCAGTAGAAGTCAGCAGCCAAGAGAAATACTCATAAACACAGAGTTTTAGAAGTTGAGGGAAGAGATGGAGTCAAGTAGGCCCGAGGGACCCAGGCTGTTACGTGCTGTAAGATGGACCAAGAGCACACCAACTCAGGTGCAGTAGACACACATGGAGAAAGCCCTGTGCTTCCAAGTGGCTGCGCCCAGCCTCTCATCTCACATTTGGCCAATCTGTTTTTTGCAGAATAACTGGCTCAAAGAAATTGAGAAAAAATTCACAATGGGCAAGATTCCAGGTTTCCTTCAGCTAATTAAGTGATATTAGGGAGGTTGTAAATGCCACGTAAAAATTGGCAGGCAAGCTGCTCCTAATGATGAGGATATTGCTTCACAGGGTGATGCAGCTGCAGCTTCTTAGTGCTCATCTTCGGGGGACCTGTTTCTGCTCTCAAGGTTGTTCCAGAGTGCTGGAAGGTTGCAGCTACTTCCATACATACTCTGGTTCTTAGTCCCAGGAATACTTGGCTATTGGAGGTCAGTAGACAGGACAAGTCATAAGGCCACCGTCATAATGGCTAAATGTTTGTTTCTTACAAGACACTGAAGCAAAGTTTCATACTCAGCATCTGGCTTGTCTCCACAGTGATGGATAGCATGTAGCTCAAGTATCTTCCTTCAAGAGGCAAGAGAACTGAAGGACACTTCTTTGTGTGTGCCCAAAGGCGCACACAGCATGCAAGCAACTTAGCCTACCCACCATGTGACACTTTGATAGACTTCAGAAGTAAGGGAAGGGCAACTAATGGGGAACAAACAGAACCAACAGCAAAAGCTAAAGCAGTTCCATAAGTGAGCACTTATTGGCTGTTTACAATGCCACAAGCAAGAGCTGTTAACATGAAAAGTGCTCCAAGCCAGTGAACTCCAGTGAGGAGGCATTTGTGCTGATGCAGGGAGGGGCAAGTCTTTCCTAAGTAATTGACTGCCCTGTGTGATTTCAGTAAGGATTCACTATTCTCAGACTTCAAAGACTTAAGGGGCTTTGGTAGTGTGGAAGGAAAAGCTACCGCTGTGCTGCTCTGGCCAAGTAGAGCCAGCCCCCAACATGTTCTTATCCCTGACCAAGCATGGCTACATCTAGGAAGGACCAGAAGAAGAGGCTTCAGAATGCTTGCTTTGTTGGTAAGATGGGAGCTAGTAACACTGACAAGGATGGATTGAGAGAAGTGATTTAAGAACAGATAACTGAGACTGCCATTCCTCTAATCAATTTTAAAGGAGATGAGCTGAGAACAGGAACAAGAGGTAGAATTCTGATGACACTGTCACTATGACCACACTGGAGGTGACAGCAGAAGCTGAGAGAACTGTCTTGGTTAAAGTGATGCTGGGTATATGGAATAATTCACACAAGGCGGGGGATTAAGAAACAGCAGTCACATTTCCACACTATCAGTGACACTGGCTTTGTTATTTTGGAACCGTTTCCTACCAGGTGAAAAGGAATTATGGCCTCACAGAGCAGGTCCTGGACTCACATCACTCATTTGTGCCTAGACAGATGTCTTGGCCAACAGTCTAACTGTCCTTGTGCAGCAGACAGGCCTTGGCCCCATGTCTCCAAGAAAGATGGCAATTTCAGAGGACTATGTTACCACTTTTGCTTCCCAGGAACTGCTGTTTTTGTGATGAATGTTGCTGAGGGGGCCATTCAATATTTTACTAACAGCATCCGTGTAGATGTTTGGGGTGGGGGCTGTTTTGACAGGTTTGTGTGTAGGTGCCAGAAAAGGTTTTGTGACTCTGACTGTACTCCTATGTGTAGAGAGATGTTTATTGTTCCTTTTCAGAACTGAAGCTGAGGGTTGGGAGGCTGACAGAGACCTGACTGTTAGGATCTCATTTAGAGACTTTACTTATTTCCTTGTTCTGAGAAGTGGCCTTGTTGTGTGAAGGAAAGGGGCCATGTACACGAAAGGCAAAGCCCTTTGCCACTGCATGGGACTGCCCTGCTCGGCCTGTCCTTGGCTCACACCTAACAAGTACTAGGCTTCCTATCTGAAGCCAACAGGCTCGGAGCCTGCTGCACTCTGCTGGCAGACGTCATGGGTTTGAGCACCGCAGGAACCAGAACTGGGAAACAGAGCACTGAGAACTCAGCACCACTACTGCACTCGTCTGCACTCGTCTGCATGCGGCAGAAGGAACCGTTCTCTGTCCTGACAGGCAGATTTCAGGGAAGACATTCAGCTCAGAACAATAGTCATGGCCACAGCAGGCCTAACTCTTTGTACCTTGTGGGGTTTAATGGACTTTTCTTTGCAGTCCTTAAAAAGCAGCACCTGGCATTTGCTTGAGTCCTGACGAAGAAGTGTGGACAATCTGTCAGGTTCTCCCTGCCATTCACCCTGGCCACAATTATACAGTGCATGTGCAGATTAGCTGCAAAGTCACTTCTCTTCCAGGAGTGACAACACTTTCCCAAATACAAAAAGGTACCTACAGTCTCCTCAGTGCCCGTGTGGTGAGAAACGCCTTCAAAATAAGGGCACAGCAGAAAGGGCTGTTCTACAGCGTGACAGGGTAAGAAGAGAGAGGCACAGTCACTCAGAGTGATCCTGTGACACACTGCTGTCACTCAATGCCTGGCTCCCTGCTGCGCCAGCCAGACATCAAAGGCTGCCCCATACCATCTTACATGCTCTTTAGCAGCTAATCAGCCCATTCTTTCCTGAATAAAGCCCTGTTCAATCAGCTGCTCACAGGGCTATAGTGGTCTTGATGCCCATCTGCTGGCTAGGGTCAGCTGAGACATGGAGTGGTGATCGCTCTCTCCCCAGTGGCTTCTCATGGTAATGTCTATGTTGCCACTTAAGTCATCTGCTTCCTAGGACCCCATCAGAAGGACCCTACTCTGGGCAGCCCCTCCTCCCTTTCCCTCTTAAGCTAGGTGCTGACCCGGCTAGCGAGGCAATCAGTGTGTCCTGGTAAAGGAGCAGGGTAGCAGGACAGACCGTGTGGGAACAGCAAAGCATGAGGACGTACCCTCCAAGTCAGGCCAAAAATACGGCAGCATTTGCAACCAGCATGCAGAAAAAAGGCACACAATGTAGTATGTACCCAGAGTGGTCAAGGAATCTACACCAAAACCCGGGCAAGGGAAGAAATGTTTTTATACTACAACACTCAGTGTCGTGTCCCCCACCCCCAGAGGTCACCCAACAAAAATGCCCCTACCCCAAAGCCCCCTACAGAGCACTCTGGGGGTCTGGGGGGAGCCCCCAGTGCTCAGACTATGGTGGGAGGCTGAGCCTGCTGTTCAAAGAACACCATTCCTTAGAGAAAGAAAGCAGACAACACAGACAATTTGCTGAACAATCATTAACTCAGGTCAGTACTGTGGGACTAGACTCAAGGTCAAGCCTAGTTCCCGACTCCAGCGACTCGAAGGTCAGTTTTGCTTATACTGACATTTCTTTTCCAAAGAGTCCTAGGACGAAGCAATCTTGCACCCAGATGTTGCTTTTTGGTGGAAAGGGCAAGGGGCTGTGCTTTCACTTCTGCACGACTCAGCACCAGAACTAATGCTATGGAGCACACAAGAAGCCTCCCGCGCTACTCTAGTGGGACATGAAGACAACAGAGCCATCTTTCTGCTCAGCAATCTCCACTACTTTGTGTCCAACTGAATTTTTGCAGGGTTAGGGATGATTTTCCCTCTTGTTCCAAGTGCTTCTGTATTGAAGACAGGCACTAGTGGTAATTTCTCTCACCGCCACCCCCATGAACGCCAGTCTTCTACATAAGCTCACCTGCTAATGTAAATAGAATCTTGAACAAGGTCTAACGCCCATCTCACCTTTTTAAGCTTGCTTTCTTCACAGTAGACACACTGAGGTTTCTAGGAGCATCTCTTAGTCCAAAACTCTTAGCCACATGCCCAAGGTGTAGGGATCGGACATGGAAGATAGATTTCAGCTCCTTGGGGTAGGTGGCATAGGCTCGGATGAAGGACTGCAGGGCTAGAAGAAAGGGGAGGGGAGGTCAGGATAGGGGATCTGAAGTCTCAAAGCTACCCATCCCTATGTTACCCTACTTTATCTTGCCAAGGACAATTACGGCATAGGCACCCTTGTGTATGTATTTAAAATCTCTAAAGGGCTGGCAAGATGCTCACTCAGTGGTTAAAAGGATTTACTGTTCTTGCATAAGACCTGACATCTTATAATAGCTCTGTAGGGATCTGATGTCTCTCTAGGCGACTGCACTTACATATGTCTATACCTGCACAGATACACATGCATACATGTAATGAGAATAATAAAAATAAAGTCTGAAAAAAATCACTAAACAAAAATTATAGCCAAAATTATCACTTAAATAAATCCTATAAAATTTCCTTTGCTTCATGAAGAGTTGTGACATTCCAACAGAGCAGGATTTCTCTTTTGTCACATACAGTCTCAGGGCCTACCTCAGAGCCTGGCATGTCACATGCACTTGACACCTGTTGCTACATACAGTAAAATGAAGGAAGAAACTAAGTGATCAACATTTCCTTCTGAAAATGAGAAAATCCTTAGACATATATTAGGGGAAAACCAGTTACTTTTGAATAATGAATGCACACAGCATGCCAAGGAGAAAGAAAATTATAAAAGATAAAATAGTGCAGAAGGCAGCTGACCTGGGTGCCTGCCACCAGCCTGGAGAGTCCAGCCGCAAAGCTGCAGCCCCACTGTAAAGTTAGGAGGAACAGATTCCTGTTCTAGACCCCAGTGCAGATACAGAGGACCTGGGCTCATTCCTGGGTGCTGGAGCTGTGGCTAGGCCTCAGTCCCTTACCCTGACATCCTCCTTGAAGACAGACAGAACCAGCCCTGTACACTAACAAAAGAGGTACCAAGTACCAGCCTCTCTCAGCTAGGTAGTTGAGCCACTGGACTGGCAAGTTTGCCCACAGCTTAAGTGTAATATCCCAGCAGTACCTGGAGATTGCCGTTTATGAACAGTAATAAAAAGTGTCATTTTAGCAGATCATCTCCTGGAAGGATCCTGGGAATCCATCAAAGCTCTATTTACTGAGCAAAGTGAACTCCTTTTCCCAATCGATGGGAAATAATAAGCATGGCAACTCCTCTGCACCTCTCTCCTAAATCTGTGTTCACTTCTCTTCCAATAACCAGGGACCAGCTTTTTCAAAGAACATCTTTAACACTTCAAACCGTCTGCTCTGTCTGGAGGGTTCCAACACTGGCCCCACCCACAGTTGCTCACATTCCCAAAAAGGAGCTCACTGGCACTGCAGTGACCACTAATACCTGACTTCCCTTTCTTTCCCCAGTTCCAACACCGCTCTAAAACATTCCTCGGAGCCAATCCAATCCAAGAGTCTGGGCCACCCTAAGGGTAGCATGTATATATCACTTCCTGCCACTCTTTTATATAAGCAGCTGAGCCCCAACCATTTGCTTGACTCATAACCATCCTTTCCTCCACAAAACACATGAAGCAAGCAAGTAAAGAGATGTCTGCCCCAAGAGATGTAAGGGCCCAGCTAAAAGCTTCATAGAAATACCCAGTTGCTGAGCAATGGCAGAAAATGTTTACGCCCTAGACATCAGCCCAGGCAGCATTTCACACTGCATATTTTAACTAAGCCTTCATGTCCTCTAGGCTCTAGTGTCACTGGGGACAGGAGCAGCTGCCTGTCCTTGCACACCTGCATGGTCTTCCAAGTTTGGCTAACTCTAAGACAGCAGGGGCAGGAAGTGGTTCATTTGGCAGTGTCTAGAATGTATAGAAGGAATATGGCCGTGGGGACAACACAGTACAAAGTGGAAAACTGGAAGGAGATGTTTATTCAGGGTGACGGGTGGCCACAGGCTATGAAAGTTGAACATTTGAGTTGCTGGCTCTTATTTCCAGGGAGCTATTTAAGGTGCATGAATTAGAGGGAATCTGTCTACAATAGTCCACCTGGACACCCTGGCCTTTTTTTATTCATGGGCATCTGGATTAGGAATGGAAGTGTCATACAGATGACTCCTAGGATAAGAAGGCAAAGGAACAATACTACAGCCTGAAGACACTCCTGCCCCACATCACAAACCCAGTCTGGCCCATGGCAAAGGCACACATACCTATATCAACTGTCACATTACCCAAAGGATGTGAGAAAAGAAATGCCTTCTTACAGTTCTCTAAAAGACAAAGCACTCAGCAAGGTGCCTAGCCAATGCTATCCCACTGAGGCAAAAAGGTAAATATATTTACACTACTAACAAGTGTCCTTTGCAAGTGCAGGTGTAAGGGCCACACACGATCCCTACTCTACAGGGAGGCCAGAAGATGATTATGACAGACTATCGAAACAGGGGCACATATAAGCAGAGGACTCTGCTCTGCAAAACTTCCCTTCAGAGTCTAGAATGAAAACACAACACCACTATTTCTACAGCCCAAGTCCCAGCTAAAAGACACACAGACAGAAGGAAAAGATGTAACTGTTCTAGGGATTGTCAACAATCAAACTGATTATTAACAATGATGGGGGTCAAAAAATGAAAAATAACTACAAATGCAGACTTGGCCCAGTTCCTATCTAGTTTTCTGCTGTAAAGGCAAGGGCAGCTGCATGGTTAATTATTCATGAGGTGGGTTCTACAATGCCACAAAAGGGAATCAGGTTGGTTGAGGAATTTGCATATGTAAACTGAAATGCAAAAGGTAAGTGTCATCTTATGGGACAGAATGGCTTTTCCTATATCTTAAGTTCAGTTTCTTTAGAGCAGTGTGGATACATTCTCCAAACCTCCCAAAGTCATAATCCTAAGTGACAGGAGAAATTAGAGAGGAGCTTTGTGTCCCAAGGTAGGTGACTAAGATCTAAGGGGTGAGGGCAGCTGGTTCCAGCCCCTATCAACCTGGAGTGAAAATGAGTCAGCAAACAAGAGAATGATTCACACATCTCCTTGTTGTACTAAATACCATAAACACCTGGAAACAGTTCTGTTCTGACAGCTTCAATGGAAAACCAGTAACTCTGATGACAGATAATACCTCCAATCACAATCTGTCACAACTGCTTGCTAACTTTCATGGGACTATCCAGGTAGTCCCTTGGTATGGGAACACTACTGACACCCAAAGTGTGTGGGCAGGCATCTTTTCCTCCACTGCAAGGTTAGCAACCTTAATTCAGCTGAGTCAGCTACCTTCTTCCAAAGGTCAAAACCACAGTGACAGTCTCTGGCTTCTCGACAAGGAGGTTCTTGGGGAACTACTTGGAATTGCTAAATTCACATTTGGGAAATGCTGAAGACAGAGCATTATTCGAGAAAAGACCAGAAGGACATCAGTACATATCTGGCGGGCAGTGACGGACTTCCATTGCATGCAATTGTGTCTGAAGTGTTCTGACAATCAAATCTGTGCAGACGATGAATGGTGGCTATCGGAAAACATTTATTTTTTTATTGTTAGTGCCGGGGCTGGAGCTGGGGGGATATGGCGCTTGTGCTATCTGGGCAAGTGCTGACCACTGAGTTCCATCTCCAGTCCTGATGTTTTTTTTCTCACCTACCACTTGCTGGCTGTTCACTGTAGCCCAATTTCTGCTTTCAATCTTACCCAGGGTCAATTCTCACACTGTAGCTAGGTGATCTTTTAAAACCCATGGCCCACTGAACCACATCTCAGCTCAAACCCCCCCCTTGCGCCCCCCACAACTCCCCTAGTGGTTCCCAGTCCCCTCAGGGTGACTTCAGAGCAGTCTCTGAGCTCTACAGGGCTGTCTCAGCTAATCCAGTCTCATGGTAATCCATTTCCTTCCTTGTTTTGCTCAAATATCTCCTCCTTAGCTGGGCTTATGCTGACCTCACCAAACACACCGCAGCACTACACCAGCCTCTTACCTGGTCTACTTCTCTGTAGGTTGCACCACTGTCTAGAGCTCCCTCACTGTGCCCATTAGCTCACAAAGCAGAGGACGAATTCCACCTGCCTCCTCACGTGCCGAAGCACCTGGCACAGTGCGAACTCTAACACTGCCAAGCAATTATTTTATAAAAGGTACTGCCAGCTGGGAGTGGTGGTACATGTCTGTAGTCCCAGCACTTGAGAGACTGTGGCAAGAGGTCCCCAGTGTGAGACCTGCTTGGGCTATATGTGTAACACGACCCTGTCTCAAAACTAAGTGAATTTAGAAGAAAGAATGATAGTAAGTCCTAGTAACACCTTCAATCCTAGCACTCAGCAGGCAGACAGATCACTTTTGAGGCCAGCCTGGTCTATAGAATCCCCCCCCACCCCAAGCTTCACTTTCCTTCCCGGTCACTCTAAGACCAGTCTGGCCTTAAACCCAGAGATCTGCCTACCTCTGCTTCCCCCAACTGCTAGGATTAAAGGCAAGTGCCATCATGACCTCCACTGGGCTCCAACTCAGGTTTTATTAGTACTAATTAGTCACTAGCCAGAACATCTCACTAGGAAAAAGAGTTGGCTATTTATGAGTACTGTTTAAGTGGAACTATTAATTCCACCTTTAGCACTGGGACCCCAGGGATAACTTACTCTAAAAAGGGTCTGAGAACTACATCAGCACCACTGGGATGAACTGTCCAGTTTCAAACCATCCTCACCTCACCATTCTCAGTCTCCTTTGCCCCTTCGGACAGGCACTGCTTAGGTTGATGCTTCCTTCCACCCTCACACTCATCTCCAACGTCTGCCCTCCAACTACTACAGCCAGCACGTCACCTCTGCTGTCTGGTGTTCACAGAGAAAAACAGATCCCCAAGATCCAAGTTGTTGGGTCAAAGCTTTAGCCCTAATATAAGCCAAGATAAAGCCTCATTTGTGTAAAAGATGGAGATGGATGAAATTAACATTTAATATCACTTTAAAGCCTTCTGAGCCTGCTTCCAAACCCTGCAGAATTACTGCAGAATGAAGGCTTTGATTGGTACACAGAGGATGTCCTCTCAACCACGGAAGGATGTGGTGAGGGGTGAAGTCAGGACGAAGGGTGACCACACCCCCAACCTCCTGAGTGTGCCACTGACCTTTCTTTGCCCAGGAGACCATCCTCTGACTGGAGTGCACGTAATCTTCAAACACTGTCTGCAATACTGTGGCTCGTTCTCGGATTTCCTGGGGGCCAATGGCATGGGATTTCTGGGAGGGTGATGGAAGGATTATAGGAGAGACAGAGTTGAAGTCAGGAATAATGAAGCAGTTTATAATAGATTTAATAACAGTAAAATCACACGGTAACCACCCAGGGGCCAACAAGGGTAATCCTTTCAATATTACTAGAGAAAGAAGGGAGCTATAAAGATGTTAAAGTCAAGCAAAGATGAGAACTGCGTAAAAAGGGGGCAGAGCAGGTCTGTTTGTTTGCCCACTTTCCTTCGCAACCTTGTGTCACCCGTACTCAAGTGAAAAGGCAGTGGCGGAGTTTCCAAGTCTGATTCTGGCATTTTAAACAATGAACGACAGGCTGTTTTGAAAGAACTCTTCTTTATTTATTAAGAGTTTTCTCCCTTTTCCCCCTCCCCTCTCATCAGTGGAAAAAGCATTCCCACCTCTCCTTAAGACCATTCCAGTGATCTGCCTAAAATTCAGCCTTATAAAGCTATGTGCCCCTGAACTTAGAGCTTGCTTCCTCCCTTCCCAGAGGTGGGTTGTGAGTGGTTTAGATTTGCTCCAGAAGCCCATACAACCAAGCTGAGTTCTGAGGACCTATTAAGAAGGCAGCTTTTCAGTAAGCCATATTCAGAGGCTGTTTGAGTCTCTGCAACCAGGAGCACTGCTGTAGCCTCTGAAAATTATTAATAACATAGGACCATTTTCATCTTTTAAAAGTCCCAGAGAAAAAAATGTCTTTTAAAAATTCCTTCTAGAAAGTACTGATTTCTATTTCCTATATTTTACAACAAACACAGGTACTTTTTATTGACTAGGAGGAGGTTTTGCAGCCTAAGTAGGTGGCCACTACTCATGTGGAGGGGTTACTGAGCCCCATACTCCAATCTCATGTGTGGAACCTAGACCCTCAGAGGACAGATGTCAGACTTGTGTCTGACCTGTGTCTTCCCTTCCCTTTTAAGGCTGGAAGAGGAGGAAGAAAAGGGAGAGGAGGGAAAGCCTCTCTTTTTGGGTAGACAATCATCTCTGCATTAATAGAGACTTAACAACTTGAAGATGCTTTTGGTGTAGTCACATTGTCCTGCTGCCTATTTGGCTGATTTCACAGTACATGGTCCCCCTAAGGGTTTTATCCACTACAATGTCAGGAAAAGCGCCACTGAGGAGCTGTGTTACCAAAGTGGACATTTGCTATTGTCATTAGCAAGGATTTTTCACCCCTGACTGATGTGAAATGCAAACTTCTCCACTGCCCTCCTTTCGTTAAGCCACCTCAGCAGCACAACTGTCACCTTGCCTGCATTTTTTTTTAATATGAATGTGAAATTAGTGAGGATGCCCTTTCCCCTGGCGGACAGAATCCTCTGTTATTAAAAAGTAAAGCACTTTAATAATGAAAACTTTTTCCTCTTTTTCCTGTGTTTTAACTGTTTAAAATTAATGAGAAGGGCAGAATGGTTGTCAAAGCGATATTGAAAGCCGGGCAGCCAGGACCGAATAAGCACAAAAATCCCTCTAGAGTGTTAAATAAACAGAGCTGCAGCCCTCTCTGGATCCCTCTGTTGGTTATTGTATACATTCTGTAACAGCTCTCAGAATAGATCTGAGAGCCAGGGAGGCAGAGAGGTTTCAGAATTCCAATAAAGGCCTCAAATTAAAGACAGCCTGGTGCGAATTCCAGGAGAAAATTAAAGAGACCTCAAGCTTAAGTGACAGGTGACTTGCTTCTGTGTCACAACTGTCAGGGGATTTAGTGATAATATGGCAATATATTACAAAGGGCTTTTCTTATTCCCCCCTTTAGGTTTCAAAATGAGGCATCTTTTCTTCCCAACCCAAAAAAAAAAAAAAAAAAATTACATATATATAATGTGAGTGTATATACAAGTGAAATGTGTAGAAAATGATAAAATCAGGCTTACAGTTAAAATGATGAGGTCAGTTTTAGAAAAACGTAAGAAAAAGTTAATGACAGAAAACAATACATGTAGGAAAAAGCATATCTTACCACACTTCCAGAAACACTGTTAAGACTGCCCCTCCTGAGACTGAACGAGGTAACTTTTGGTTATGGGGAAGACAGTCTAAATTTAAACTGAAGACAGAATGGGGCAGAGTTCGGCAGTGCCACCTCAGCCCTAGACAGGTAAATGCTCCTGTAATGAGAATGGGTCAGAGCCCCGAGGCTTTCGAGCAGGCAGCACTGCCTCTCCCACCCTCCCAGACACAGGCTGGGTACTGGTTAATGAAGCCAACCTGCAGCTAGCAGACCACAGGCAGTTGAGAAAAACATGCTCCTGCGCCTACTGGCTCTGTGTGCCTCTGTTTGCAACACCCCACTGATCCTCCAGACAAAAGATCATGAGAAAGGATGAGCTAGGGGCTCTGATCTGATTTTAACACTTCCCAATGCCAGCGACAGTTTGGAGAATTTTATAAGCAGAGCTCACAGGACAAAAAAACTTGTGGAAAAACATGCTGGGAGGGTGTACACCCTGCATGAAAACTTTACAATGCCCAGAAACTGAGACACCTCGGTAAAAACTAGGCTGGACCCTTCAACCTGTGAAAAGTTTTAGGTGGTGGCAGTGGCACACAGGGGTGTAAACACACTGAGGCATTGTGCTAAATAGCCAACTTCCAAGATATATTTAGCAAAATGGAAGGGCTTTGTTTTAATCACTTTCTTGCCTAGCTAAGCTTCACCCCGTGGTCCACAGAACCTTCTGAGTGCCTCCTAGTCAAGCTGAAAGATCAAATTTATTCTCTTTGTAGGGAGGTGAACACTCACACACAGACGCAGCTGTATATATATTTCATACACCTAAATATGAAATATACATTTTACAGATGCTTCACTAGCTTTCTTTCTGTTCACAGAAGCCCAAAACTGTGTGTGCCAAAGGGACATTTACCATGAGCTCGAGTGGAGCTGGTGAAGTAGAGGGGACAGTAACGAGGCACACATTTGTATGCTGGCCACTTTGTGCATCTGCTGCAGAGCTGTCTGCGCTGCAGGGAGTGGGGTAGCCAGGACAGGTACACTTTTCATGAGAAACAGAGCAGAAGCTGGACCCCTCACTCCCTCCATCTTTCTAGGCCGGATAGCTATGTGATTAACAGCACAGCAACAACTTAGATCAGGTGGTCCTTCGAGTTAAAACGAGGCTGGGTCCTACAAACTAGGCCTCATTCAATAGGAAGTCGAGTGTGATAAATTTAGTTTTCCAAGTTAATCATATCTAGCAATGTCAGTGAAAACCCAATCTTACTTAGCATTTCCCCCTCAAAACAGCAGCAAATTATAAAACTAGAAAAGATTCAATTCATTTCTACCAAAGGGTAGGAGCCTGGGGTGAGGTGATGCGATGCTCCCTGCTCTGGAGAACTTACACTGTTTGAAAGCATGCCAAGCTCTTTCTGCCTCATTTCATTCAACCCCCAGGCAACCCTCAAATATGGGCACTCTCATAATCCTTCTGCAGAAAGGAAGACTGAGTTCCTGCCCAAGGCCACAGAGGTACCAGCTGTGAGGCACGGACTCAAGTCCTGGCTGACTCTTGCCCAGACCTTTACAATGGTTCTTAGGGCTCAGGACGTCTTTGAGGCTGGCCCCCAGCCAGGAAAAGGCTTAAGGAGAAGGCCACAGAAGGGCAGATGTTAAAAATGACATGGCCAGTTGCTGAAAGGATAGAGGGAGATGCAGCTGCTCTGCACTTTCCCTGGGGACATGTACTCCTGCGGGGTGGGGGTGCTGTTAAGACTTACACAACAATCACCTCCCTGGAGGAAAAGTCTGTGTTCAGGGATAAAGACTACTCAAACCAAAGCTGGTCTCAGAAACAATCTACAGAAGGCTAAGTTTGATCCAACCTTTAGGATTTCACTATGTCATTTTCCAGCTGGTTCTCACTTCTGGACGGCAGGCAGATGCCCATGATCCATTGATTTATTAGGATACAGCACTGCCGGCACAGTGTGCAACTACAGTGTCAGCCTTCTGTACCTTGCAGTAGTGTACTGGGTGCTTTAGGATCGTTTCTTACACTACCCTGTATTCTCCTTTAAGTGAGTACTGTATATCTCAATTTCAACGTGAAAAAGCCGAGGCTTGCAAAGGGCCAGAACTTTGCCAGAGTTTCCCAGAGGCACCCAGCTGGAGTCTGACCCAGGGATCTGTTCTCACCCACTCTCAACACTGCATCCTCTGTAGCTCCCAAGCTCCCTGCTGACACTGTGGACTGGACTGGAACCACAGTGAAGTAGCCAGAGGAGCATTAAAGCGTAAACACTCTAAACACCGTCGTTACAGAATAACTGAGATGTAAAGACATAGTGCATCTGTGTCAGCTGCCCAATCCCTTAAAAACAGACCCATAAGCTTGCTCTAGTGTGGCTGTGATGTTCACATAGAAAGTCACTCAAAATAACTTGCTGATGTAAACTCCCTTAGGTGTGCTCTGGAAGAAGGGAGCTTAAGCCAGGACCAGATAAATCTAGCTCCTGCCTCAAAAGCAGTATCGATTCAGATAAAGGCACTTGATACATGAGGAAAATACCACAGCCTAATCTAAGTGGGTTTGATTTCTTCACTCTATCCTCATGCTTAAGAAAATAAACATAAAATATTCACAAAATTAGCCAAGTCACATAGAGCAACACACATGTGCATATACTATACTAAGCAATGGACTAGAGGGCAGGGCCGAGAGGCAGCAGGGAGGGGATGCTCAGGCCCGAGGCACAGCTCGGTATCTCCATATGGAGCTGCATGGATAGTAAACATTTTTCTTTTTAATGATCTCAACCTTACTCTTCCTCTATAGACAGTGCATTCACATTAAAAACTGGGGAGCCTGAGTATGTCTGAGAGAGACAGCAGTATTTATCTCTTCCCTCGTGCTATAGGGATGAACAGGTCTAGCCAGTGGTCCTTGCTGATGATCTGGAGAGAGGCCACCACCTGGGTGAGCTCACAATGCTGGCTCCAGACTCAATGCCCTAGACCTCCTTTCTGCAGAGCCTGCTGCTGCCTGGCAGTCCTCCAGAATGGACTGGCGCCCATCAACGGGATGAAATGAGCAAAAATATTCAGAGGGAAGAGAAGGAAAAAAACCAAAGCACTACAAGGTATGACTTGATGTTCACAGTCCTTAAAATGTACATTCTATGTGGCAGAAGAAACAGCCCACGCATAAAGTCTCCATCAAGATATGAACCACTCACCTGGGCTCCCCTTTGTCTCCTTTTAAAACAATCATCCTTTGCCAGGACAGCCAAAATATCTTCCATCTTAATCTCAGAAACACTAAGAGGAAGAGCACAAGGAAGTCAGCACTTTCCCAGAGATAGCCCAGATTCTGATGTATAGAATCAGTCCATTCTGAAATGAGACCTAAGGACAAGCGACATCTTGTCCTCAGATGGTACAGGAGCTTGCTCCCAAGCCTACAACCTGACTTCAACCACTAGGACCTAGAAGGGGAGAACCGAACCCCAGAGCTATCCTTTACACTTTTACCTCCCACTACAACATCAATGTGAATAAAAATCTGTCAAGAAGACGATACTCTTTTCCTCTTTGTTGTTGTTTGTTTTGAGACAGGGATTTTCTGTGTAATCCTGGCTATCTTGGAACTCATTCTGTAGACCAGGCTGGCCTCAAACTCATAGAGATCTGCCTGCCAATGCCTCCTGAGTGCTGGGATTAAAGACAGGTAATTAAAGATAATTCTCTTAAGCCTTTAGGCATTTGAAAAAAGAAAAGGTGGCAACAGGGCCAAGTTAGCCAGTGTCCCCTGCTAATGGGCCTAAATAAAGGTTACCTAACATGGGGGTCTTCCTTGTATCTGTCCACCCAGCTTGCCTTCATTCTTCTTTCTTCATCCCCCTTTTTGAGGAAAGGTCTCGCGTACCCTAAACTGTCGGTCTCTCACTATGGAACCGAGGATGTCCTAGATTCCCCTGCTTCCATCCAGTGCTGGGGTTATAAGCAAATACCACTATACTAGGCTTCTACCATCATTCCTTCCTTTCTTTGTATGTGCTTGTGTGTGTAAATGGGCACACACAACATGGCTTGTGTATGGGAATCAGAGTAACTTCAGGAGTCCGTTCTACCATGTGGGTCCTGAGGATGAAGCCAGCCCTCGGCTTTTGCTTCTTCCTAAAGCATAGTTACCAACACAGTAGGCTTATTTTTTGACATAATACTTGAACAGGTAAGAATATCATTTCACACAGGCTGCTGTGCAAGATCATTAACTACTGAACAAGGACCGCAGTGACAGTGGTGAGCGTCCTAGCTCTGTGCACAACTCCTCTCTACTCTAGAGAGTCTCCCATGCTCTGGTCTCTAAACCATTCAGGGACGAAGACCAAATGATGGCCTAAGACCTGCAGCCACAAGCAAACTGCTGAAGGCAGGAATCAAAACAAGGGAACATGACTGGCTTCTGAGAAGAGTCTGGCAGCCACTAATGTACTCAGCGACTACAATCTCATGGCTCTAGAATTGGGGAACAACACAGAAGTACAATTAGAGACAGGAAATGTGAGAGGCTCATCTTCCAGAGGAAAGAAGCTCCAGGGGAGAAAAACTGATCATAAAAAGACAAATGATTTTGTTCTATATTTTGTTTTTTGAAAATGTTAACAGCAAATTAAACCACAAATGGAAATCTCTTTTAGATGAAGACAATTCTCTTTTCCCAATGATTACTGTGACAAGGATGTGAGTGAAGCTGCCACATATGACAGCCATTCACCTGAGACCTGTCAACTCTCCTGAGCCCCAACCCTGGCTCCATCCCTGAGCATCCACAGGCCCATAAAGGAGAGATGTTGCTACATAAGGGAGAGGTAGCTGCAAGAGTGGAGGCTCGGAAGACAGAAGGAAAGATTTCTCCAGCTTCTAATCTGTGAAGGACATATATGGTGGCTGACTCTGGGGATGAGACAGATGTACTTGTCTCACATGACTCCTGTGTCATCTTTGGGGCAGGCAGAGACAGATACACTAATAGAAAATAAATTGTGAAGTGGAGTTTGGTGTCTCACAGCTACAATTACAGCATATGGGGCTAAAGCAAGAGGACTGACACAAGCCTGAGGCTAGCTTAGGCTATGCAGTGAACTTAAGGCCGGCCTGGGCTACAGAGTAAGACCCTCTTTCAAAAACGTTAAACAAAACAACAAAAAACAATTTTGGGGGTGAAATTTTAATAGAGAGGAAATCATATGATAAGAAGTTTAGGAATAGAAAAAGTGATTAAACAACCACCAAACCAATTCAACCCCAGAAAAGAAAGATGCCTGTGTATAAGAAGGCCAGGGTATCAGCAAACTGGAATGGCAAAGACCTGCAGTCACCAAGTTTAAAGGTCTTCTTAACCTGAGGCAGTGCTTCTGGGAAACAAAGCAGATTTACCATGATTAGTTTAATCCTGTGGACAGATCTGAATAGTTCTGTCTTGCTAGGAAAAGAAAAGAGTAAATATATCCAGCATGTTCTGACAAAGCTTCTACATTTTAACAAACCAGCGATGATTTTCTTAACAACACACTGAAGCAGGAAGGAACTAGCACCATAAATAAGTGGGAAGGATGGAGAAACAAAGCTCTGAGCACAGATGGGGTAGCAACAGCCAGGGGCTCGTATCCCTTGCCCAGATAGAGTGGACTGTGAGGCAACTTCTGCATCTCCCACATAAGAGCACTTCTACTGCCTTGTTCTTTGAATGATTAATGTTCCCTTTAATTTTCAAAAATTTCTTAGGCTATTTCTGTCTATTGCATATAATGTAGTCAATGTGTTATAAAAAGATGAAGAGGGGGAGATATGTCCTATGGAGGCATGGTGATGTGTGGGAGGAAGGGGCGGCCTCTGGCGGACCCATGTTGAGGCATCCCTTTCCTGTGAGAGAAGAGGCCAGTCATGAGAATGTGGAGAAAGACGGGAAAAGGGAATGGAGAGAGAGCAGGGGCAAGAAGGCAAGAGAGGAGCGAGATCAAGAGCAAGCAAGAGAAGCAAGAGAGAGAGGAGGGGGCAAGTAACCCCTTCTATAGTGCCAGGCATACCTGGTTGCTGCCAAGTAACTGTAGGGTAGAGCTTAGACAGAATGCTAACAGTAGTGACTTTTTAAAAAAAGTTTTAAAGAGTCTTAACTATTTATTTACTTATTTATCATTACTTTTTAAGACAGAGTATCATGTAGACCGGCTGGCCTTGAACTTCTGATCCCCCAAGTACTATGATTACAGGCCTGTACCACCCTTCTCAGTTTTCACTGTAGATGGGATGGAATCAAGGGATCTGTGTATTAGCAAGCACTCTACAACTGAGCTCCAACTCCATCCAGCTCCAGCTCTTATAACGTAGGCTTTCTCATTAGAGTTTATTTTAGTTTCTCTTTAAGGTATCAACAACATTGCTACTGTGGACTATGACAGAGCTAATAGGCCTCCAGAGCACCCTGAGTAGGCAATAGGAAGGGTGAGTGAACAGGTCTTGCAGGCCTAGACTAGGAGTTAAAGGAGCTAGGGGAAGATGAGTTGCAATGGGGCATGCTCCAGGCCCTCAGCACAGGATGTGGAAGATGCTTTCTACATGTGCATAGATTGTAGACAGGAGAGCATTACAGTGCTATATTGCTCCCTCTGGTGAGAATCAGCAGGGAAAACTGAGCACCAGCTCCAGCAACAGGCTTCCAACTCAATTTGCCAGGACTCCCCCAGAACACAAGCCTAGGAAAAGGGCAGCCCAGACACTGACTGCCACAAGGAGCACCATAAACCCCAGATTAGAGGGCTCTGAACCCAGCTGGACACATCCAAAGGAGAGAAAACCACCTGACCAATACGGGGCGTCATGAGCAAGCGAGTGTACCACAGAACAAAGCCACTCTTTTCCTTGACAGACAGTTAAGATGAGGAAAAAGAGAAAGAAAACCAAAGCTACCTTAATTTAGACCCACTTGAATGACAACCAGGAATAGGTGTCCACTGCTCCACATCAGAGGAAGTTAGTGTGCTCTGTCTCAGCCCACAAATGCCCACACCAACAATCCTGAAAGAGCTGTGAGACGTCTCACTAGAAAGAGCAAGTGCTGCCTGCTGGGAAATGGTAAGAGTTGGTGGCACAGCTACACACAGCTCTCAAGTCTGTAGTCAGTTGGGCTGGCATCTTCACACCAGGTCCCCAGCAGTGTTTACAACTTTGTAAAGGAGAGAATGTCCTTGGAGTTTCATGTTTTACATAAAATGTATGACTGGTCAAAGAGGAAAAGACAGGGAATCCCTGCACTCAGAAGCTCCACAGAGACATGCAGACACATGCACATGATTCAGCATCAGTGTTCATCAACACCTGAGCAGCCAACAAGACGTCTGGGCTTGGCAGGCATCATGTCCCAGCACCTTGGGCAGACACATGGCTCTTCCAGGGCTTCCAAATAGACTTGTATCCACCATCCCACCATGTTTAAGGAGAAGAAACTCTTAAGAGTAGGCCTGTGTCAGACACTGCATGCCTTTACAAGCTCACTGCCAGAGCCTGTGACTTCAGGAATCAGAGAATTTATGGGAGGCAGGACAAGTCCTTGTAAGTGGCACAGGCCCACAACCATTTCCATGTGAGCTTCCCACAGGGGCACGAGGCCAGTTTTCTGACAATACTACATGCAAGATGCAAACTGGGCCGACCTGGCTGCAACTATGCAGACAGTGTGCCTTGTTCTGATTACTCTGAGGATCCCTTTTCTTCCTGAAGAAAAAGGTTGTGGGCTTAGCAAAAACATTCTTGTTTCTATAAAGACAAATCAGCAGTGAAGCTGTTAAGATGCTAACCCCAAGGATAAAAATTGAGAATGAAGAGGCTTTTGAGAAGCTGGCGTTAAGGGCCTGCCTCCTACTGAAAAGCTGAAAAGCCAGGGGCACAGACGCCCTGTAAGTTACTGGCACTGCAATGAGAACTGCCAGGTGTGAAGGGTACTGAGGGCTTCAGTTTTTGCCACTGGCTATCCTGGAACTCATTAGGGATCACAAGGGTTAATGGCGCTTCAGCAGCTTACAAGGCCCATCCACTTAAAAAGCGACAGAATGTTAATTATGTGAAATCTGCTGAAACCCCTTTCAGGTTTCTGACTCACTTGATTTTGTGAGAAGCCAACGAGTTGACATATTCTGCCTCCGAAGGAGCCAAAATGAGCAGGCTGCTCCCATGACAGCCAATCCGGGCAGTTCTTCCGATGCGGTGAATGTACTCTGCAGGTGAAGACGGAGCACTGTACTAAAAAGGACAACACAAATGAAGGCGGTCATAGATCAAGGGACTGCCACTAATAGGAAGAACAACACCCCGCACCTGCAGCAGGTACCAGGTACGGCTACTCTAACACAACTGGAATCTGTCATTTTCAACCTGAAGCTCCTGGCTTCACTGGAACAAGGCTCTTCCTTTTCCAGTTTGCATCTTTTAACTAAGGTGACTGTGCAAGGTGAAATGTAAGCAGGTGGGTAAATCTCTCCAGGATGACATGACCTTGGCCTACTTCTTTGGTAGATGTAGCAGCTGGGAGGCAGCAACAGTGGACAAGCAGTGCAAGAATGAAGGACAACAACCACTGTGCTGGCAGAGTCCACCTCCAGGGGCAGGCCAACCATTTCACCGGTGGGGAAGTAGACCGTTAAGAGAGACAGTGCAGGCTTCTGCTATGGGGAATGTGTTCCTGACTCAGGGAAAGGACAAGTTCCCACTTAAGAGAACAGGCAAGCATCTTGTTATTTCTGGCAGTAGCCCTGCCACCATTAAAGTTCAATCTATCTATTAAAGATCTATCTCTCTTTCTTTTCTTTCTTTACTTCTCTCTCTTTCTTTCTCTTTTTTTGCTGCTAAACAGATCAAAGATTAGCAGTCCAAGGTGAAGATATTATATGAAAGGCCAGTCATTTTAAATCTGTCAATATTTACAGTAAGAGGCTTCACATAATCAAATCAGAGTCTGCCCTGGCACACTAAAGTCACCCCTGACTTCCCATCTCCCACTGGTTCTGTGGCAGCAGGAAAGAGACACAATACTTCTAGTTCCAACATGATCACTTATGACGAGCAGATCAAGATCAGATTTTTCCAGCCCAAGACAGGTAAGAAATGCCACAAAGTGTGAATAAACCATGAGTCACGTAAACAGGGCACATGTCCCCTAGTCCACACAGACAGGCTTAAAAATACCATTCTGCAGACTAATGAAAAGAAAAAACACCAAACAAACAAAAAGAAACAAGCAAAACCCACTAGAGTATATCGCTAACACCTTTACCCTCCAGCAAAGTGTCTAAGGCAGGAGGTATGTGTAAGATGCTGTCAGGACCTTAATTGCTCCCTGCAGGTCAATGTACATGGACACAGTTCTCAGGACAGCTGAGCCATTTCCTTCTGGACACAATGAGGCCTCCCGGGGGCCTAGGTAACTCCTGTTATTTTCAGAATCCAGAAACTTTGGTTTGTGACATGAATTAGTCTGGAAGCAGAGGTGCTCGTGCCCTCTCCTGAGAATGCTGTCCTGGCTGTTCTCCTGCACTGCTGCAGAGGGGATGGGCTAAGGAAAGATGTCAGAACTGTCGAGATGGCTGGCTGCTGCCTGGTTACCAGGGCAACACCCAAGAGAGTAATAATGATCATTCAATGCATCTTCTCCTGCTCATATACTCACACCTCAGTGACTAGAAGATTACCTGCACAATCCAGGTGACTTGTGGAAGATCCAAGCCTCGAGATGCAACATCCTTTAAAACAAAGAAAATATGGTTTTTGATTTAAAACTGAGTTTCTGTACCTTTTTTTTAAAGACAAAATTACTACTCTGTAGTCCTAGAACTTTGTAACCCAGGCTGGCCTTGAAGTTAAGGTAATTTTCTTGTTTCAGCCTTATCAATGTGTGTTACTACTCCTGGCCAAATAGCTGAACTTTTACTACTTAGTTACACAAATTCTGAAGACAGACAGACAGATAGACAGACACACACACACACATACACACACACACACAACACACACACACACACACACACACACAAACTGAATGAGAAGCCAGCAAGACGGCTCAAAGTGTAAAAGCTCCTGCTCTTCATCTTGACAACGTGAATGTGATCCTCAAAACCTCCATGGTAGAAGTAGAGGACCAATTCCCACGTGCTGCCCTCCGACTTCCACATATGGACCAGGCGATGCAACCTACTCACATCCAATGCATAAATATAAAAAAATTGGACCGGGGGTGAGTTAGATAAGATCCTTTCATAACTCATAACACAATGTGCAGGTCAACCCAAGACCTTAAATTGTAGCTGACACTGTACCATGTAAGAATTCTGAAATCTTGGACAGCTTCAATGGCACACACCTATAATCCCAACCCTTGGATGACTGTAGGGAGGAGGATCAGGAACTAAAGCAACTGTGAGCGCAGTCTGGGCTATAAGAGACCATGTTTAGAACATACAAACAATCATCCCTCAAATAAAAGTAAAAGTCATTTAGGATAAATGTACCATGGACTATCCCAGCCCTTCAATACCAGCAATGCCAAGAAACAACAGTCACATAGATGCTGGCATCCTTTTGGAACACTCCTCCTCAAGGCACTCACTTGTAAAAGTGGTAGTTGCAGTGTTTACTGAGGACTCTGCCATTGGGTTTAGAGCAGGAAGGATTAAGTAATTTGCAGTCATTTCTGGGAGTTAAGATTAGGATACATTCCAATCTTAACAAACCTGTCCATCATTTCAAAGACTTGATTAGACAGCTAAGTCATAAAAGGAATAGAGATTTATTTTTCCCTTGCAACTGGTCACTATCCGAAGAACCAAAGTTCTTAGCTCTCTGTCTTTCTGCCACTCTGGTGGACTAGATGGAAGCCCCAGTCTGAGCAGTAATGTGCATTCAGCTTTCACATTCACGTAACCACAGCAGGAATCCAGCATTCAGCATTTTACATACAGAATCTCAATCTTTATTCAAAAAATTATTCTGTGTATTTAATGGGGGGAGGGGGGGTCCTGTATGCCACTGCACATGTGTGAAGGTCAGAAGGTGACCAACAATACTGGTCCTCTCCTCATACTGCATGGTTCCTAGAACCACAATCATGGTCAGGCTGCTCCATCTCACCAACATGCCTTACCTAATCTTAAAAACAGCTATCATCTCCATCTATCAGGGTAAAGAAACAAGGTTTGAAGCCTATGTGGTAACTTCAGTGCAGCCTCATCAGCCAACAGTATAGCCTACTATGCAGGAGATGCTGGGTCCCCATACACTGTGGTGGCAATGCAGAGCCGAGCACTCTCACAGCGAGAAGCTGGTGAAACTTGGAAAGCACTTGCCCCCTAGAAAGCAGCCTCATTTCTACAGAGATGCTGGCAAAAGGCAAGCGGAAGCTATTCCTTCAGCAGTGTCTATGAAGAAACACTGAACAAAAGATAAAGAAGAAAACTCTACTACTAACTTGAAGAGTTTCTAAGAGACCTTTGTATCTATCTGTCTAAAATGTTTTTGTGTAAGAAACAGAGGCATACATGTTTATATTTTCTTAAAAATCACTTTCCTTTTTTAGTTACCTTCAGGAAGAGGAGATCAGGAAAAAGACTGACAAAGACAGAGTGCACACTAGAGTGTCTGCTCTGAAGGACAGCGATCAGATCTTATGTGATAGGAATCAGTGTGGCCTATGATACCTCTTGACAAAAACTAAAGTCTAGAAGCCAAATCTAATCAAATGTCTAGAACCAACTATTAATTTGCAGGAATACAGGAGACAAGAACATGCTAAACAACTCCAAAAAGATGTACCTCAGAACAAGACCATGAGAAAAATGAGAGCTTGGGAGAAGGCTCAGTAGGGAAAGCACTTTGCAGGCAAGCATGATGATCTGAGTTTGAGTGCCCAGAACCCACACAAAACCAGGCACAGTAGTGCCTGTCTATAAGCCCAATGATTAAACTGAGACAGAAAAATCCCTGGGAGCTCATGGGCCAGTCAGCATACAGTGGAAAAACAACAAGGAGAACTTGTCTCAGATAAGGTAGAAGAGGGCCGACTGAAGCTGTCCTCTAAACCCCCATACACGGGCAAAGTCATGCCCACACTTGCACACATATGCACACATACAGGAAAAGAAATAAGGAATAAGTAATCTGATTTTCATAGCCAAAAAAATCTGGGAGAGTGGGGATATCAATGAGAAATAATAATAAAAAGTTCACTAATTAGATGGATGAATATTCCAAAAAAGGCTCAAAATTGTCAACAGCTATGTGTGTTGTTTCACACCTATAATTCCATAATCACAGTGTTCAGAGTAGAGTCAGGATCATGACACTGAGCTAAAATCCAGCCTCATGTACATAGCAAGTTTTAGGCTAGCCAGGGCCACATGGTAAAATCTTGTCTCACACAACAAAAAGTAACTGATTTTCAGACAGAGAAATTAAAAATGTTTTAAACTTTTCTCTTTATATTTCCTACAGTGTTTGCTTTGTTTTAAAGAAATAGGTGTTACCCATTCTTCTGAAATTTTGATTTAGAAAACTTCTAACCTACAGAAGAGTGTCCATCTCTTCTGTAACCCATCAACTGCTAATCCTTAACACATTTGCTTTCTCCTTCCATCTGAACACACAGACACAGTAGACAGAGTGATCGGATGTGAAATACATGCATACACAAACCTTAACTGTCTAAAGCCACCTGCAAATGTCGTGACATTTCAGTCTGCAATACTTTAGCAAGGGCTCCCAAGTCAGACAGTCCTCATCTACTAACCACCATACGCGACTCAAGAGAACGAGAAACACTGTTCTCAACAGTCATTGGCAAATTTCCCCACTCAAACTGAAATGACTCGTATGAAAGCTTTGCTTTCTAGTCCAGAAGTAAGCAGTGAACACAGTCCTTGTTCAAGAGTTGTAGACTTCCTTAATCTGAAGTGGTGTCAGCAATGTTTGGATGAAAACGCCCCCCCAAAGACTCAAAGGGAGTGGCATCATATTGGAGGTATGGCCTTGTTGGATGGAGTAAGTCACTAGTGGGGGAGGGTCTTTGAGGTTTCAGAAGCTCAAGCCAGGCCAAGAGTCACTCTCTTCTTACTGCCTAATTATCCAGATGTAGAACTCTCAGCTACTTCTCTAGCTCCATGTCAGCCTGCATGCCATCATGCTTCCTGCCATGATGATACCTCTGAATGGTAAGCTAGGCCTAGCTAAATGCTTTCCTTTATAAGAGTTGTCATGATTCATTGTGTCTCTTCCCAGCAGTAGAACACGGACTAACACAAAACCCCTGCTTTCCACTGACTTTTGAATTTTTTATGTGTATGTGTGTGGGCCTGAATATATGTTTATGTATTCCACGTACATACAGGTATAGTGGAGACCGGAAGAGGGTGCAGGATCCCCTGGAGCTGGAGTTACAGGTGGTGGTGAATCCCTAATGTGGGCAAGAGGAACCAAACCCAACCAAAACCCAGTTCCTCCGAAAGAGTAGCAGGTGCTCCTAACTGCTGAACCAGTTCCTTGTTTAGCTTTTGATGCTTTCCAAGAAACAGCCCATATTTCAGGTTTTCCCACTTGCTTTCCACATGGTAAGGATTCTGGCAGGAATGGTACCTTTGGACTGTAATAAACTACATATGGCTCCCTGACATTGGGAGGCCTACTAGCTGAATATGGGAAACACTTAATCATGGGAATAAGTGCTGTGTACCAGTTCTTTCTACTGATGAGGAACAGAACTGGGAAGTCAGATTTAAAATCATGGTAGTATCATTCCCCTAAACATTTCATCAAGGATCTCAGTTCTAGGGATGTTCCTTGTCTATATCAATTGCTACCCTGATAACACAAAGAATGACTAAATCTACCCCGCTTTCCTTAATTTCCCGGCTGAGAAATGTTGGTGTTAAAAACAGCTTCCCAACAGGGTAGTGTTGGTATACACCTTTAATCCCAGCACTTGGGAGACAGAGGGAGGCCAATCTCTGTAAGTTCCAGGCCAGCCTGGTCTACATAGGCTACACAGAATAATGCTGTCTCAGGGGAGAAAACAAAACAAAACAAACCCAGCTTCCCCACCACCTTTTTAAAGTAAGAATTTTACCAGGTGTGTAGATTCAGGCCTTTACTATACCTGGTGTGTGTGAGGCCTTGGGTGAGCTTCACAGCACTACGGTACCCAAACCAACAACTGACAAATCATGACACTCACTGAGCCCAAATGTGCTGACAGTGTGCTGAGGGACACAAACAGCCCTAGGCAGGGTGTGACCACTGTTTCATCTACTTCAGCCAGCACCTACTCCATCTCTGACAGTCTTGCTAAGGATCACAGGCTGAACTTGAACTCCATTCCTTCCTTCTCAGCCTCTCAAGTTAGGGCTGTAGGCATGTGTTATCTCCGGCTGTTTATTTTGTTGAGTGGATCTTGCGAATTGCCAGGCACTTCCACCTAGGTTTAATCCAGACACTTTCCCCTGCCCAGGCAACAGAGGCAGAGAGAAGGAATCAGACCTGGTCCACACCAGGGAGGACTGGTACCAGCATGGCAGTAGTGGGAGCCAGCTAGCCCACTGCACCAAGCCACCTACCTATCCTGTGGATAAGAACTACCTTGTTAATGAAGAACAAAAGAGACAAAGTATGCAGGAACCACCCTAGAACAGTGCTGCTTCATAATGAAGAAATGGTGGCAAGTGTAACACTTTCTCACCACTTCGTGCTTGGCCCTCGACAGGCACCAGAGACAAACCAACAATGGTCCTATCTTCCAGGAAGGTGTTAGCTACCTACACTACATCAACAGAAGACTGACTTGCTGGAAAGGCTTCAGTTCTGTCCTCTCAGCTCTCAGAACTTAAGCCTAATCACAGCCTCATTTTATTCCTTTAACCTAATTAGGGCAAAAGAATCACTAAAGTCAGCTCTGAAAGACATTCACCAATGAAGCCTTGAAGGCCCCGGGCTCGACAACTGGCAGCCTCCATGAGACCCAAGAGTACAGATGGAAGGCAGCTTGCTCAGGTGCCAGCCTGTCAGTTGGATTAAAATGACTCATTTATTTACCCAAGAACCTCACAAAGTGCTTTTACTAACAGGGAGAGGGGGCCTGCCATCTCTCTGAGAAGGGACTCACAGACTCGCCTCTGACGCCTTCCTGGCCTGCCAAAAGTCATTATTGCCATGTGTGGAAAGCCATCAGCAGGGTACAGGCCCCCGTTGTCCCGGTGACAGATTGGGCTGCGTAATCAGAGGAGGAAGGGGAGAGTGCAGAAGCTGTCAGAGGCGAGAGATCTTGGCTGGAGCCGCCAAAAAACTGGCAACATGAGTTAGTGTGACTGAGTAAACAGCAAACAATCTCCAAATGATCCTTCCATTAGCAGAGAAGAAACACAGTGTTAAGAATAAACTTCCCCTGAAAAGCACAACCAGAGAAGCATAGGAACCACACTCATGCGGGGCACTCAAGCCAGTCTTGGGACATGTACAGTCCTTGCTCCTTTGTCTCTTGGCTTCTGACACAGTAAATTCCCTAGGAGGAGAGGAAATGAAGAACTGCAGACAACAGTGTACTTCAGTCGGAGAAAACAAAGCAAAACCAATGAGCCAGTGGAGGGCAGCACAGCTGACTCACTTGCATCTTTTAAGTATAAAACTGTCCTGGTGGGCACCTATGGTTCATCTGTCCTAGCTGTTTTTAACCAATAAACTCAGGAATCAGAAGCTTCTCCTTTCTGAGACAGGCACGGCCGGCATCCCACTCATCCAGGAGCAACCAAGGAACAAACATGCCAGGAAAAACCTAGGTGCCCACCTTAAAACCAGAGGGGACTCTGAAATTTCATTTTGTGGTTACCCAGTTGCATTTTCCTGCATGGAACTAAGAACAGTACCTCCTCCTGCCTTGGCTCTGGGCTAGTCATAACAATGAACAGACAGAAAAAAATATGCTCTGTAGATAAATCAAAATCCGGAGCCTAATTCCTTTGATTTCTTAATCCTATTAAAATAAACAACAACAACAAAAAGAAAACCCCAGGCCTTTAAGGTTCAATATCCTGTCTTGTCCTAACTCTGCCTCACTCATGTTTTTGTGACAGGGCATTTTGAGGTCTAAGTTTGGATCTTCCTGCTTCCACTTCTCCAATCCTGGGATTACAGGGAGGTGTGTTCCAATATACCATCCATCCCTCCTCAGCTAAGACTTCTCTTGTACACGGCAAGCTCTGTCCCAATTGTCCTTTAGTTCTGCATGCCCAACCCCTACCACAGCCTTACACTATCAAACAGCCAGTCTACAAGAGCCCTACTATGTATGTGGTCCTGGGGAAATTTCATGAAATTACAAAGGTCCTAGCTTGTAAGACAAGTATAATTAAGACGAACACACATCTTACACACCCTGAACTGTTACTCGCAGGAAGAAAAATGAAGCAGAGAAACCTGCAAACAGCAAAGAACACTGTTATACCACCAGGTCTTCTCTAACCTTATTAAAAGAATCTACGGTGGCTTGTTTTTAAAGGAAAAAGGCTTGGTATAAAGGGGAAAATCCCCACACAATTAACAACATGACTTATCAAGAGAGACCAGCTCTCCATCTGCCTCATGCTGACATGGCCCTCATTCCTCATTAACACCACAGAGTCTCCTGGAGTGTTCCGATAGCCTGGCAAGCAACAGGCTGCTTATAAGGAGTCAGAGTGACATTATCTCCCCAGCCTGAGCATTGTCTATCTGGTATGGCTCACAGACCCTACGGGTCACAGAAACAGTATTGAGAGAAAGCAAACAAATATAACAGTAGCAACAGGGACACAGCACCTATCACCATGGAACTTGAGCTGCATCTTCTCTTAGAGGTGAGTTCTACTCAGTTTCGTAGTCTCCGTAGCACTGAGAAAAGCTGAGACCACAGTATGCTGGTATCAATCTGAACAAGCAACCACCGCGACCAGGAGTTCAGGAAATTAGATGTGGACAAGAGTTTGCTTCACTCATGGTGGGAAGGAGCTGAAGGCTCTGTGCTTTGCCATGACAATGACTAGCTGACATCAACTGCCTGTAGGCAGCAGCCAGATAGAACAGGAAGTGAGCACATGCTTACCCCAGCGAGATTTACTTCAGAAAACGTGATCTTTTTTTCCATGTAGAGCTTCTAAAACACTCAACTTCAGATACCTGGACTTTCTAAAATGTAAAGATCCCCAGTGTCTGGAAAGCATATTTTTTACATATAGGAAGTCTTCAAACCAAACCAAACCAAACCAAACCAAACCAAACCAAACCAAACCAAACAACACAGTGAATCTAGGATATTCAGACTCCTAACTCCCATTCTAGCATAAAGGTTCCTACTACTGTGTTTCAATAAAGACAATATTTAAGTTCACTTTTCAGAACTTATTCTTCATAAGCAAGTATATTAAATCACACCTCTGTCTTTTGCAAACAGGTAGGTCTTACCAATCAGTCTCAGAGGCCTATCTACCCACTCAGCTCCTGCATAAATACTATGGGCCTACTATGCTCCTCTGTGTTGTCACTGGGATAGAACTGAAAATAAACAGCCCTGTCTTCTTGGAGCTTAGGATCCTGCACATGCTCTGTAACAGGTGAGAACATCAGAGACACATAGTACCCAGCAAGTACCCAGTGAGAGGGAACTGGAGCTCTAAGTGGACCTAGCTGGTCTATGCTAGGCAGAAAGAGGTGTTACAAAGAAGTGCAGTGAGAGATCCAGAACATTCCTACTGGTGGTAAGGGCTACTGAACATTTCCTTACTAAGTACCATATTTGAATTTGATCTTCGCTTCAGAAAAGTTATTTGCTCAGACATAGGTCTCCTTAGGAGGCAAGTGGTTTAAGAGAAATTAAACAATGTGTATAGGGCTAAAGAAATGTTCGCAGGGTCACTTTATCATAGACACGAGAAAATGGTGGTGGGGTGAGGTTTCTGGGTAGGCCGTATAGTAGAAGGAAGTACGTGTGCATGTACACACACACACACACACACACACACACACACATACACACGAAGCTGACCTTACCCACAGTCTGCTTCTGAAGGGAAACAGACTCTACTACTTTTGAATTAAACTTGGAGTATGAGTTCTTACAAAGTAACTGCAGTAACTGCGGCATTCAGATGGCTAAATGTCAGTTCCCACCCAGCGCCGGCTCGAAAGATTTCCCAAGTTCACAGTGCAGTAACCTTACTACCCATACAGGAGTTCTCTAACAGCCATTTGTGAGCTATGCCATTCAAATGTCACAGGAGGACAAAGTATTTTAGTCTTGGGAGGGAGTAGCAGCCAAGGAAAAGTGGATCCCTAAGGAGGTGGGGAACATGGAAGTCATGTGTTTTCAATCTCAAAACAGTATTAGAGATGCACAGTAAAAGGGTGAGGTATGTGCTGGAGGCCACAAGACAGCACTGCAGACTGAAGCAAATGAACTGGCCAGTGCCACAATGATAATGTCAGACCTGCGCAGATAGAACCTGCCAAGTGTTGTGGCTTTTCTTTAAGAAGGTGAGCAAAGCATAGGCACCTTGTTGTGCAAAGACTTTCTCAGCTCCAATTACTCCCAGTAGCTGTAATTTACAAGTTTCTGGTTGATAAATTCACACCTTTCCAGACTAACAGCAGCCACTATTAGTGAGCAAATTGCCAAGTCTTCTCAATGGTGGCAGCCAGTATCATGTGGCACAGCCAGGTGGCAATCCAGAGGTGCAGAGAAACCAGATTCACTAAGTGTCCCAACTATTCTTCAGGAGGTTAGACACAGGACAAACTGTCAAAGAATCACAGCATTCAGAGGGCAGAGGCAGGAGGAGCTCTGTGTGGCCAGCCAGGACTACTACATAGTAAGATCCTGTCTTAAATAACAGCAACACAATAGCCAATGCCACTGTTGTCGCAGAAAGGGGCCTTGACAGCGTAGAGTGACACTTACTGTGCAGAGCAGGACTCCCGTTCTAGAATGTGAGAATTCCTGAAACACGCAAGTTCTTTCCTGCAGAAACAGGAAGAGCCAGAGAAACTCTTGAGATAAATGTTAGCATAGGCAGGTTTAAACACAACTTTTCAAAATGTCTTTGTTCTAGCTTAGAGGTTCAGCAGAAAAGAGGAAGGAAGTGTATATTCATGAGATATTCATGTATCACTGAACCTGAAACCAGGTAAAGCAGCACATTTCAATAAGCCAGTATCAATGGAGTATTGCCTAAAATGTCATTCATTCATAAATACCAGCACTTGCAAAGAAGTAACCCATTTAAAGTATTATTAAAGTATTAATTGGAGAGTCTAAAATTTTCCCTAATTGTACCTAGTTTTTAAAACTAGAAATGACAACCCTAAGTGAGTAAAACTAGACCTGCAAACCATTTACTGTTAGTACACCATGTACGTATCTACCTGGAGGCAGGGTCTCTCTGTGTAGCCCAGTCTGTCCTGGAACTCAGTCTATAGACCAGGCTGTGCTTGAACTCAGAGATCCACCTGCCTCTGCCTTCCGAATGCTGGGAGTAAGGCTATATACCAACACCGCCCTTTAAGCTCCTTTTCTATGCCCATGTGGTCATAAGCACGATGCCTCACTGTAACATGCCTTAATCACATACCAGTCAAACATAAGCATCTCTGCCAGTAAAAATCCTGATACCACAACTTCTCACAGAGCGCAATAGGACTTAGCCAATCAGCTGCAACATTATTTCATGACTAGTGTTTTGTTACTAGGTAAGCTTCTCTTTAAAAAGTCTCTATATTTACCAATGGGTCCTTTAGTTAAGTTTTAAAGAGATCTGTGGTGGCAGAGGTGAGTGAATCCTGAGGCTTCTTTATGAACTTTCCAGTGCATACAACACAGTGAAGCACACACCTGACATCTGGCTTCATCTACCTGCTATTAACAGATAGATACAATGCTGAAAGAATGTCTCCCTATAGTGCTGGCACAGTCCCAAGAACTATGGTGAACAGTTCCAGTTATTTATGGGTGTGTCCTCTGTCCTATGGCTGCAAGCACACCTCACTCAGGGCATCAAGGGACACAATAGCAGCCAACCTTCACCAGGGGTTTTTTTTAAGTCTTAATGTAAGTATTCCACCTAACTCACTAAGCTGTTACATTGTTCGGGGGAGGAGATGAAGGAAGGGTTGTCACAGAAGCCTTCTATAATTTTCTCTCAACACCACTGCAAAAGTATATTCCTGCCCTTCACAGTCAGTGGGAGCAAAGACATCCACACGGCCTCCAGCATCAATGCGTGTCACAGACCTCAGCATGCTATCTGGTGCCAGCACAGGCCATGGACATCAACATGGCCTCTGGGGGCATGGGCCATGGACACCAATCTGATCGCCAGCAGTGGCTTCAGGTGGTAGCACAGACCACGGACATCCACCAGCCTTCTGGTGAGCCACAGATACCAACATGACCTTCTTCAGGGAATGGGGTTATATTATTGTCTCAAATCAGAGAGCCAGAAGACAAGCAGTCTGTCCCAGAATGAGATGAACAGTCTAACATCATTTAACTATGAATCTTTATTGATCTACTAAAACCCATTCAATCTTTTAGGTCCATAAGCACCTTGTTGTCCTCAGTCACCTTCCAAGGAATGGCTCTAGGTAGCAAGAGCCCAAAGGATTAAAAACCAAGTTTAAAATAAAACCTCAAAACACACATGGACTCAAGAAAAAAAAAAAAAAAAAAAAAACAAAACAAAAAAACAAAAAAAAAACAAAAAAAAAAAAAAAAAAACAACTGTCTGAACCAACTGGGGAGTTATAAGTATAATAGGAATATAACAAAGGCCAAAATATTCTGTGACTTCTATAAATCTAGTGGCAAAGAAGCAGAGTCCATGAGTGACCTTCAACAAGGTCATTTGTAGGCTCCATTTAAAAACTAAACCGTAAGGATGTGAACCTGTTTCCAAGCACCTCAGACCTCTGACATCTCTTTTAGCTCTCCACAAGGCTACCCTGACTTGCAACTTTCTGGTTTTCTAAGATGCCTGGAAACCTCATCACAAGATGGCTTCTACTTCAATCCTAAGCACTGTCTTAAGAGGGAGGTGTCCCTCCCAACTCCCTATGACAGCCTTGTTAAGAACATAGGAGTGAGGCTTACACAGAACATCTAAATGCAGGGAAGGGTATTCTTCAGGAAGCTCACTCTGCAGAGAAAGAACAGGGACCAAAGCCTTTTGGTGTGCAGTACCCTCTCCCAGCCCCAAGTGCTCACAGAGTGCAGCGCTGTGTCTTGTTGACAATGACAGCCGCCGCGCTCAGCAGTACCATATGGGATCTACAATTTAGCTCCATTAATGCTCTTAATTTGAAGACATCAAGCCCTAATTACACACTGGGTACTAAAAAGGCAAAGCCTTCCCTGGTGCCAGCTACTTAGTGCCACTCAGTTGCCGTAACAGCTGGCTCAAGTAGACACAGGCCAAGCAGGCCTGTGAGCTCTCAGGTGGAAGAGGCAACTCCAGAGCAGGAGCCCAAGGAACAATGGGCTTCTCACCACAACTACTAGCAGCTCTCTGGTTTTTGCTGTTGTTTCTGTCCTGGGCCAGGAGAACCTGACAAGGACATAAGTGCAGCAGGACTCTGTAGCTACCAGGTTCATGGCATGTGGGGTGGGGAAGAGCGGCTCACCTCCTGCTTCATGTTGCCATGCAGCCGAAGGAATTTCAGTGTCCAGGAGGCAGATGGCAGCTGCTCTGAAGTAGGGGTCCCTGAGTGGCAAAGCAGGGCATGAAGGAAGAGGCTGTAGTGGAACTCCACCAGCTCACAACTTGAGAAAAAGACAATCATCTTCTGGTCTTTCTCAAACTACACAAACACAAGAGGAAAGCAAGCACATGGCCGTAAGCATAGACGCCCTCGAAATGAGCATGTTTGTCTCTAAGTTACAGGTACATGCTGGCCCTGATGTGGAAACACGGAGACATAGCTTTAATCTGCAAAAAATACCAACATTGATATTCTACCCTATAAAGTGACAGAAAAGAAAATGACAAGAGCCCCAACCTCTAAAGGAAACACAAATGTCCTTTAGGATGAGTTATCCCACACACTTGGGCCTATCACCATCAGTAACCCTGGCCACAGCCCCAGTGTGCAGTGACTCCAAAAGCTATTCTCTCACATCTCAGAGTCACCCCATGAATCTGGGAAGCAAATACACTAAGTGGTCTAGGAGAGTACACGAAACACCTCACTCCTGCATGCCTGTCATCTGTGACATTCCCCCAATGTTAGCCCCCCAAAGGCAGATACTTGGGCTCTTTACCACTGTTTCAGAATTCATAATCACGCGCACACACACACTCAGAACAAACTTAATAGCTCCTCCCTTTCTTGTCTTGCTCCCTTAGTGCAAAGCTGTGTTTACCAAGCACAAATGAAGATCTACTACCCTAGATCGGTCCAGATTTAAGCCACACTCCTACCTTGCACTTCTGTAGGATGAAGGCTGCAAGGCAGACAAGGCGCAGCTTGCTGGGTACCAACACCACATGCTGGTCGAGACTCTCTGGTATAGCAAAGCTGTCCAGCTGGGTACTAGCAACTTCCTTAGGATTGGGCTGGTCCCAGCTTTTGTCCAGGACAGAGATACTGACTGGATTGTGCAAACTGATATCAGCTAGCCGTGTTACACCTTAGATACAATGAGAAGGATAAAAGGGTGGTAACATATACATCCCCAGAGCACATGTTCTTTAGGAAAAGTCCAACACTGATCTGCCCCCTTGCCACGTTGGTGAGTTAATGCACAGTCCAGTGCCCACAATACTAGCATTTTCTATGTTCTTATCAAGCATCTGTATCTCACTGTACCAAAGGTTCTCTGTTCACCACAAAAACCTTACATCAAAAGAGTTCCATTGACTTCTTGGCTACAGTTCTTCTCAGAATCTTTACTGAACTCATGACAACCATAATTCAAAAGACTGAGGTCATGAAACAATCCTTAAATTTATCTGATCACAGAATCCCTTTTCTGAAAATCATTTCTCAAGAGTAATATTTCTTAGTAACACTTTAATGGCACTCAAATGGCACCTAACTTGTGTTACCTTTTGAGGCCTAGACAACCAAGTAAACCACACATGGCCATGAAAGCACCGGTAGCACCTGCACATTGACTCTCTATGCAGGGTGGAACTGGTGGAGTGGTTGTTTTCTAAGCCTAGTCTCCCAGCAAAACAGCTAAGGATCTCTTGCAGTGAAATTGGAGTCAGAATGTGGACCCAATGAAAAGGGCGATGAGCACATAAAACTAGTGCTAAGGAGAGGGCAAAGCAAAGCCCTAGTGTGTACACCAGACCTCATTGGTGCACAGGATCCCCTGGGTATGCAGAGGCTGTCTGATCTGTAAGAGGGACACCTACTGCATCAGCTCACAACTTCTCAACTCACCTTCTGTGAGAGTCGCTGACAGGAGGACATTCTGCCGTTTCTGACACTCGGCATTTACAGCATTTAGAATCACTGTGATGTCCTTCTCAAAACCCAAATCCAAGATCCTGAAGGTGTAAGAGAAAGACTTTGCCCCATGTCCTGGAGATGGCAGACAAACAACCCCTTTCTACTTTCCGTCTCCTAGACTAGGCTCACCTGTCTGCTTCATCCACAACCAGCCACCGTATTCGGTTAAAGTGAATGTTCTTTGTGGACTTTATATGATCCACTAGACGGCCAGGAGTTGAGATAAGGATATTTATGCCTTTTCGGAGTCTGTTTAAATCATGTATCATAAAAGAAAGTATGTCAAACAGTGTAGCAACAAAAATCACAAGAAACAGGCAAAGGAGACAATCATTTTGTGTCCAGCACAACTGCAACAGCCTCAAGTCAAAAGAACAAACGGGTGAGATTTTACTCTTATGTGTAGACCCGCTAAGACCATGGAGTTTGACTTTGAAAGTTTTTAAGCATATAACCCAATGCTTTCTATGTGATTCACGAATTCCTTCTAGACCATTCTAGATAGATGGACATCTAGCCAATCCCTTTCTTCTTTCAAAAATATCAATTCCTACCCCAAGATAGGGTTTTTCTGTGTAGCCCTGGCTGTCCTGGAGCTCTCTCTGTAGACTAAGTTAGCCACAAACTCAGGTCACAGTACTGTCACTAACCACATGAAGGGAATCTGTGACAAAGAGCACTGTCTAGAGGTGACTGCTGACCTGGTCTATTTCTACATGTAGAGACCAAGAAGCATACATAGTAGCAGAGGAGGCTCTTACATGTTGAAGAACCAAAAGACAAGGCAGACTCCAAGAGTTAGATAAACAAACCCACTTCCTCCTACCTAGCTTTTTCCGATTTCCTCTTCTCTCCGCCCATCAACACTCCAGGAACAATCCAGGTGAATGGCTATATAAAAATACCAGGCCATAATCAACACAAAGCCACTTTCCTAGAAGCACAGCTGATCCTAAGTTCCTAGCAAAAGCCAGTCTGCAGCAGGGAGCACTCGGCATTTACAGTATGGGAGGAGTGTCTGTGCAGATGCAATCTGGTGGCACCAAGGAACCTGGCGTTATTACCTGTAGTCCAGACCAGTGGTATACAACAGGACAGGACAAATGTGAGCTTACAGAATGATCCAAGTAGCTAGCTCCCCTGCTTTCTCCCATGATATCCAAATAAAAAAGTTAAGTTCACTGCCTTGCAGATAGAGTGGGGATAAAAACCTACGCAACATATTCTCCACTCACTGCTAGGACACAGAAAGGAAAAATAAATTCTTAGTCAACCTTTGTAGGTGCTCAACTTTGGCTCTGCTATTTTCTCTTCCAAATGCCCTTAAAAGTTCCTGATGCTTTCCACTGGGTTTCTTGAGGGCTGCACATTCAAGTCACTGCATGCAGCTTGCTACAAACCAGGGTGAGCTAACAATAACACTTAACCACTAGCAACTTCTTGCAAGAGTTATTTATTAACCGGTGCAGGAGGGGAATGCCTTTAATCCCGGTATTCAGGAGACAGAGGTAGGCTGAGGAGTTCCAGGGTAGCCTGGTCTACATAGTGACTTCCAGGACAGCCAAGGCTATACAGAGAAACCCTGTGTCAAAAAAACCAAAAAGGTCTGCCAGTGAAACTTACCAACTGCTCTTAGAAAGACCAGAAACACACTAGGAAGATGAGACAGGAACCATTCCCACTTTCCTAACAACTGTGCCACATGGCTTTCCCTCACAATGTCAGAAGGGATGACAATACTGACACACGGCTTATCTTACCTTAAGGAGCTTCTGAACAGTGTCAAAGCTTTGCAGAGCCAACTGTAAGTATGAAAAAGTTCGAGAGAGTGAGCAGGGCCCCTTGTTTCCTTTTTACATTTTTAAAGAAAAGACTGTCTGAACTGATCAGGGTACAACACTGGACCTCAAGGCTTAGGACAAGTAGATCCTACATAGAGAATCCACCCTGAAAATACCCTCTTCTTTAATTGGTTTGAAATCTGTCAGTTTAAGAAATGAGGGTGAGATATCACACACATTCTTAGACATACAAAAATAGTGTTCTGTGCTCCCTCTGCTGGCTCAGATTCCCAGTGTCACACAGAGAAGTTCAGTGTAGGCTTGGAAGAAAAGGAAACCAAGTCAACCTGGCCTTGGCTCTCCACAGAGAGCAAGAGTACTGCGCACTAAAGGGAGAGCGCAACAGAGGCCTGACAGGCACTGGGAGAACTTGACTGCATTCTCAGATGCACATGCTCAGTCCTAAGTTTATAAAACAAAAGCCCAACAGACATAGGAATAGTGAGTAATCTAGGTGGCAACCTCTAAACACCATCAAAACAGCCTAAAGAATCATGTTTACAGTTGTGTTCCGTCCCTACAATGCTTAGCATTCTAGAAGTGACAGGTTTGCTGCTGAAAACAGTTCAGTATGCCTCCCTGAACAGAACAGAAACAGGGTAGAAAGCAGGCTGTATGAAAGGCTGACCACAGGGGCTGGACAGAACTTAGCAGTCAAGAGCACTGGCTGCTCTCGCAGAGGACCCAGGTTCAGTTCCCAGCATCAACATGGCAGCTCACAATTATTTCTAACTTCAGTTCTAGGAATCTGACACCATCTTCTGGTTTCCATGGGCACTGTACATATATGGTTCACAGACATACATGTAGGTAAAACACTCAAACACATTAAATAAAAATAAATTTTAAAAGAAAACAAAATCAGAAACAAAGAAAAAAAAAAGCAAAGCTGTCTGGAAATTTCCATTTTCCTGAAAGTTTTCTGAGGATGTGTCACCCAGATCCGACAGAAGCAATTTCTATTTATTTCTACAAAGAAGAGCTTCAACAGCAAAGGTGGCTTCGTTAAACTAGGTTCATTTTTAGATCCAAATGTTTTCAGTCACTTTCTTTAAAATATTTGAAGCAAAAATGCAATTCTTCTAATTCATTTTGAAGAATTAGCAATCTAAGTCTTGTAACTGTTTTATTACACAATGAAAAAATGTTTTCTTGTACCAAGCTCATGATTCTCAAAGAGCACTTAAACCTTCCTCAACAAAAATTAGCAGGATGGTGCCTAAGAAGGTCTGTGAAGAAGAGCAGGTACAGTGATTTGTTTGCAGGGAGGAAGTAGAAAAACTGCTTCAAGTCAATAGGCCATCATCACTTCAAGTGCATATAAACCTCACCCTATAAGCACACTGCTTACCTCTCTGGTGGGCACCAGGACCAAAGCATAGGGGCCGTCACTGCGCTGTTGATAGAAAAGAGAAATGCCAATGAGTAGAGGCCAGGTACAGACTGAGGCAGGCAGGAAGATCAGAAGGTTTTTAGTTTGAGGAAGCTTGAGCTATCTATGTGAAATCTTGTCTTTAAAAAGAATTATAAAATGAACCCCATGAGGACAAATGGAGGTTAGACTGAGATAGATAACATTTATGGATGGTCAGCTAAAAACATCAGAAGCTTTTCTATGGAAGAAGAAGAGACAAGAATGGCCATTATGTCTATGATAACAAACTATGGCTCCAACAGTCCTGCCCCATTTAACCAAACAGGATGAAGATATGTACAAAACTGGAAAATAGAAGACAAATTATAATCACAAGAATATGATGTCACTTTATCTTAGATGAGGGAAACTATAAACTATAACAGACTCAATAAGGTATTTCAGACAAGTAGCTGAATGTAAAATATAAAATATAACAATCAACAGCCAACCTGGGCTGGACAGATAATTTCTTAACAGTGGTTAAGAAAACTGGCTGCTCTTCCGTAGGACCAGGATTCAGTTCCTAGCATCTACATGATGGCTCACAACTGTTAACTGTGCTTTGAGGGGATCCAACATTCTCTTCTGGCTTCTACAGATACTGCACACATGTGATGCACAAGCACACATGCAAACAAAACATATATATAACAAAACCAACAAAAAACAGCCAAGTCAGGCATGGTGAAGCACATCTTTAAACACAGGACATGGGAGGCAGAGGCAGGTGGATGTCTGTGATTTTGAGGCCACTCTGGTCACTACAGTGAGTTCTAGGCCAGCCAGGACTACATAGCAAGACCCTGTCTCAACAGCAACAACAATAACAAGCCAGAGCAGTGCATCCAGCAGGAGAGCAATTCAATCTACCCTGTGCACTCCCAAGCACACCAGGATTACATCCTATGATGCCAAATTAAAAAAAAAAAAAGAAACAATAGCCTTCTAATATAAAAAACTAGAAGATGTAATGAAAAGAAAATATATGAAAGGTAATGAAATTATTCTACATGAAGAACTAAACCTAAAACACACTTGAAGGGTGTCTTTTTTTTTTTTTTTAAAGGAAAGATGTATCCTCTCCTTGGAGAAGATTCAGTATCGCAGTGACTGCTCCTTAAATGAGTTCAAAGTGTAATGTAGTCCGACCAAATGCCCCAGGGAATGTGGCATATAATAGCAGGGCCACACACAGACAGTTCCAAGGTAAGTTTTCACCTTTAAAAGTACAAAAGCCTCTAAGACAAATCTGTGAGAAAGCATCCCACAGAAAGTGACTTAAAGCTGCAGCAGTCATAAAGCAGTACCATATAGAGGTCACAAGAGCAACTGGGTCTAGAACAGAATCCAGCAAGACTTGTGAGGTAGCTGAATGCCAACGGTCCCTGACCACATCACACTACTGGTAGGTACACAGCAGTAAAACCCTCTAACAGATTAATGTGGCTATTAACACAAAACTACAAATCCCATTTCCAGAAATCATTCCTACATAGGCACATGTGTGTAAAGGAGCTGGGGAATATTTCAGATGTCCAGAACTGTAACTGTTCTCTGCTGCACAATCCTGGACGGAATACATGAATGTCACTTGCCGGTATGGGCATGGCTCAAAAATCTGACACACATGGAATGGAAGGCAAAGGGAAGAGCAGGGTCAGAGCTCCATGAGACCCTGACAAAGCAGCAATACAAGCAAGCAGCACAACCAGGGGGCACAGTGAGAAACTACCCCAGGCTTGACAACCGCAGCACAACTGTAATCTAGGGACTGGGTGAGGCTGGGCTAGACCATATTCACATTAAAAGAAGGGCAAGTGGTGGCATATATGAACACCCATGTGCTTAGCACAACAAAGAAACAAAGGACTCCAAGTAAAAAGGTGCCCGGAAGTGTGCAGTCCTCTTTGATGAACATAACAGGCTGTCCCTTGGAGAGACCCGGCCTGGGAAGGTGAGGCTTTGTTTCTACCCTATAAATTCTTGGAATTCTTTGAATAATTTAAATTTTTACTCGACGTTCTAAACAATAATAAACACCAAAAACAATGGAAAGAAGGTACTATATTTCAATGAAGCCTTCCTCATCAAGGGCTCAGAGAGCATGACCAAGCAACTATGAGAGTGAAGACTGGGCTCTGCAGCAAATCCAATTAGGTTTTGGCTTTCATGCCGTGTATTGGAAACATTTACTCAGAGAGGAGGATTTAGAATTTGAAGCAGTGTAGTCTACACTCAACACCAACTTTGTGAGACTGCACTGGAGCCCCAGAGAAGAACAATAAACATGCTAGTACAAGAGGATTAATGTGCCACCATGTGACGGTAGGAGATTCTGACATTTCAAAAGGTGTTACTACACAGAAAAGAAGAAAGAAACATCAATTCCTCGAAGGGTGTGAGTACAAGAAATGGGATGGATGTGATGTGTAAAATATCAGAGCCAAACCAAAATAACTAGTAGAGCAGATGTTGAAGGGGTCTATGCACACCAGCCCCTTAGCCGAGAAAAGGCTAGGGTCCAGGGCTTACAGCTTCTAGGTCACATAATTTTATAATGAACTGTAAGGAGCTGCACTGAACACAACTAGAAACAGTGAATTAAACTGAGGCTTACAGGGGATAAATAGCTCAGCGTTAAAAGGCTTGCTGCTTTTACACACACACACACACACACACACACACATCACAGCCTGCACTTGCCACACAAGCTGGCTCACTACAATTCTAGTTCCAGGGATCTGATATTCTTTTCTGATTCCCCACAGGCACTAGGCATTTAGAATAAACATATATGCAAACAAAACACCCATCATGCATACGAAAAAGTCAGTTTTCACTTTTTGAGACAGTCTTGATTGTGTAGGTCACCTGTCTTCTAAGTTGCCACCCTTCCGAGTGTTGCAAGTACCGACATGAGTAACAACATTCAGTTTGGAAAACCATTTCTACAGGACATTTCAATCTTTGATCTTAATGATCGTGAGCAAATATGCAATCACAAGGCTTGTATTAATTCCTCTGAATGTAAGCAGATCCAATCACTGCTGTTTGAAATGGCCACATGACCGTGCTGGTAGTGATGACAGCTAATATCTAACACTTACACGAGCAGTTCATGCTATCTATCATAACTCTGGGAACGGGCATAAAGGATCTGTCCAGTTAAATTTGGGATGGGAGAGATTATCACAACAGAGTGAGCTGAACATACACTGGCCCCAGGCTCAGTCTCAGCACTGAAATAAAAGTACAAGCAGCACTCAGAACCTGCCACCTGCCTGTGTCATCTAATCTCTTGCTCTCAGTTCACTGTCTATGAGAGCTGGGCTGAAACTGTAGGATTAACTCCAACCCAAAGACTGTCAAACTCTGCAGCTTGATATAAAGAAAGAAAAATTCTTTACTGGCCAGTTGTAGAATCTACGGGTGAGACTTGACCACACAGAGACTAAGTTACATCCATGCTTCTCTGACTGTGCACTAGGGGCAAGGTTAAGCACTGTACATGAACCAGTTCTCTACAAAGTTCTCAGTGGGGAAATCATTTACCCCCTAGAAAATGGAATTCTCCACTTACCTACCTCAGAAAGCCGCTGTCAGCAATTGGCAGACCCATAGCTCATGCACATTGTCTCCGTTTGCTTTGTACCGCTGTGATAAACATGGACAGAAACTAGCTGGTTTAGTTTACAGTTCATCATGAGATGACACCAAAGCTGGAACCTCGAGGCATTGATGCAGAAGCCCTAGAGGAATGCTGCTTACTGTTCTGTTCCCTGTGCTTTGCTCAGCCTGCTTTCTTATAGCACCAAGGACCATCTGCCTAGGGCTGGCCTTACCCAATGTGGGCTGGGTCCACCAAAGTCAAAATCAAGACAGTGGCCCACAGACTTGTGACAGGCTAATCTGATGGAGATAATTCCTCTGCTCAGATTCCTACTTCCCACATGTGTATATGTTTGTGTTAGGTTGACAAAAAAACAATCAGCAGAAACACAGGTAGCACTAAATGGACATTAAATTTGAGAGGGCGGGACTGGAAAAGAAAAGTAGGGAGAATAAAGGAGAAACAAGATCTAACATACAGGATGTATGTATGATGACTGGATAAAAAGTTTTTAAAATTGCTGAGCAACACATGGTGACATACACCCACAGTCAATACTCGGAAGGCAGAGGCAGGAGAACCAGGAGCTTGAGCTTAGCTGTATCACACCTTTTCTCAAATGACAAAAAGAAAAGCAAACCCCCAGCTTGGCATTCTAGATCCCTGAGCCACAAGACAAGCGGCCGTTTGTGAAAGTGCAGTCATAGCATGCACGTCTGTAGCCTTCATTTCTTCAGCTAACAAAGCAAGAGCATGTGTTCAAGTCTACAAAGTTATAAAGAAACACCACTTTAAATATTCTTATAGAACAACCATTTTTAACTGATTTAAAATAAATTTAACCTAGTTTGAAAGTTCAGACTTTTACAAAGATGGTAAAAATAAACAAATTATACAACCAACTCTGACATTCTCAATTTGTACACGCCATCATTCAAACCACAGGCTTATCAGAACTAGGAAATGAACACTGACTCAGTATTAATTCATAGGCTTCATTCTAATCTCATCAACTGACCTGCAGGTGTCTGTTTTCAGCCTAGACCCCATGTACATTGCCGGCATGCTTTCTTTGTCATGCTCTGTCTGCGACAACTTTATGTCTGTAACATTCTTCAGCATTTCTCTTTTATACCCTCAGCCTTCTTAAAGATTGCCAGCCAGAAATTTTGCAGAGCACCCCTCAACTGGTACAATCTCATGTTTCCTTGATATTAAACTCAGTTTTGTCAAAAACCAACCTACATAAGTAACATGTCCTATTAGGACTGGCAAAGGAGTAGCAGCCCGGGCTTCCTGCTGCAGTTACTGTCTTTGCTTCTGCTCAGAAGTATGGACCCTTGAAGGCCAAGGAGGTGCCATTTCTCCTCTCACTGTCAGCTCCTCGGCTTTAGCCTCTGATGATGCACGCCAGAGACAGCTGACCAAGTGCCAGCTCTTCCAACTCCTCCCTTGTCTTCTCTTTACTGATTCAATAATCCACCCGAGCACTCACTCTACACTCTGTCAGCACTCACTCATCCAACACCCTACTTCTGATCTCACCACTGTCTCCACATAAAGTAAGGGTGCTGCACCACTAAGACTGTTTGGGATGTATGACGTAGTCTGTACCCACAGTTTACAGCAGCCACCTGGGCTTCTCAACGCAACTTTAGCTGCTAGTCTGCCCAGAGCAATAGCCTCGTTTGCAACTGCTAAACCTTCACTCATGGCGTTCATCTCCACAGTCAGTACTGATAAACCACCATGCTAAAGAGAAAGTCCAGCTTTCCCTATTCAAAAGAAAACACACTGGAACCTATGCAGCTGTAATGTACAAGGGATACCCTAAGTAAGACAGTAAATGGACAGGGTAATCAAAGCATATTGGAGTATTTCCCTAACAGAAATTCTGTAGGAGGTTCCGTGCTGGGTGCTATGTGAAAGACAAAGGGAAGGCCCCCAAACAGGGCAAGAGCCTGTACCAGAGCTTCACCACAGACCCTGACCCAGATGCCAGAGCTTCCTCTCAAGTCACACAGGAGTAAGGTGGAATCTATGCCTACTGGTACTTCTATGTGGCCTTGGCTGTTTTACTTTCCTACACTACTAAAGTCACAGGACACATACACCTTGACAGTGAGCAGAGGATGGGGAGTTAAGAAGTGAGACGTGCCCAGCACTTGGCACATCTGGCACATTGGAAGCATTTCACCCATAAGCCCTACACATGGACAACAGTGGCCAGGAAGAGTTTGTGCTACTCCACTCATCACACACTCACACTTACTTTGATAGGAAGACAAAACAATACCAAGTGCAGACAGCAACTACTCTAGTATTACCACTACCTGCCTGAAGCCAGGCAGAAGCATGGGCACAGCAGACTACAGTAGAGAAATACATTTTCTGCTTACCTGTATTTTTGATGTCAGCGCTTGAAGAGACTGGACCACAGGGATGCAATAGGCAAGAGTTTTACCTTTCAAAAGAAAGTAACATCAGCTGGGCTGCACACAGATAGAAATAATGCTAAATCTGGGAGAAGCTAAACGGTGTGTTCTACATTCTCCAGCACCACATCTTTCTGTCTTGACTCTTAACTTTGCAATTCAGTACTCTAGAAAGCCCTGAAAGCTTCAGCTCCTCAGGTTATCTACAATGGAGGTGTGATGCCTTTCACGTTTGATAGAAGCAGCTGTATGCGAGAGCTAAGAAATGGCTACTTCCAAGTTCTCTCTCCCTCATCTAAATGGCTTCTGTAGTGCTGGTGTGTCAGGTGTGAATCCAAGCCACTTCTGAAGACACAAAGACTAAAAGGAAGCTCTGAGCTTCTCCTTACCACAGCTAAGCTTGCAAGAAGGCAAAAGTGGGGCAGAAGCACAGACCAGGTAAAGTGGTCTATCCCTGACACTCCTGTGCTCAGGCCTGAACTGCTTTCAAGCCATAAACCATCAATCCATCCAGACTGAAGGCTGGCCAATAGCAGCAGGCACACAGGAAGCAGTAGAGCTCAACCGTGAATACTCCCTCATCGCTAGTGACCATAGCCCCACCACCTTCTCTCTACTGTAACAACTTCAGGTCTCCCATCCAAAGCAAGCATGGCTGCCCTTCCCCAAACAAGACAAGTCAGACGTTGCCACCACAAACACCTTACTTTAGAGACTAACATGTGACCATGGGCTAGGTGCCCGCAGGACAAATGGCAGGGTAAATAATCAGCAACTGACCTGAGCCCGTCTGGGACCGCACAAGGGCATCTCTGCCTTCCAGCAGCACTGGGATACTCTGCTTCTGAATACTGGGGCAAAAGAGAGAGCATACTTCTTTACCACATGGCTCCATCATGCATGCGGGCAGATCACACGGGTAACCTGACACACAAACATCCTCTGCTTGGCTCTGCCTACTTACTGCCCAATCAGAATAAGCTTTTAAAACTCCTTAAACTTGGCTGAAAGTGGAGAATACAGCCAGAGATGTGCTACAGTACTAAGCTAATTAAAAAAAAAAATTTTTTTGGCTAGATGTGATGGCACATGCCTTTAATTCCAGCACTTGGAAGGCAGAGGCAGGTATATGAGTTCGAGGCTAGCCTTGTCTACAAAGTGAGTTCCAAGATGGCCAGGACTAAACAGAGAAACCCAAAAAACAAACTAACAAACAAACAAACAAAAAAAAAAAAAACCCAAAACAGGCATAACAACAAATCAGAGTCAACCACATACCCTCCAGCCTCCTGTGCAGCATGGGACTGGGAGCATGTAACACATGTAAGAGTCCCACACAGAAAAGCAAAAGGAGGCTTACAGCACCCAAGAAACAGCAGCAGCTCCCTTCAAAAACAAGAAACATGTACTGAAAACAGTGTCCACGTGAACATTAAAATCTAAGCCCAAAATGGATAGAGAACTCATTTAAATGAGGTCGAGCCAATAAGCAAACCAAGCGGCATGGTGCACATGCCTGCAGTCCTAGCATTTGGGAAACTGAGGCAAAAGAAAAATAAGTTTGAGGCCAGCTGAACTATGAGACTGTCACAGAAGCAAAACAAAATGGAAACGGCTGGTGGTCCTCTTTTCTTCCACATTCTTTTGTTTTGTTTATGCAAAGTGAACTACAATTACACACAGTTCTCATTACTCATAGTCTGATCCTAAATTTCTCTTTTACAAGTTTTTCCAATGCAACAGCATTCAGAATGCCTTTTCAGTCTCCCACTAAACCCTAGCAAACATTTACTCCCATCATTTTGATTGACCTTATTTTTACTGCTAAGAAATAACATGACCAAATACTGTATTTTGGCCCAAGTCCTTCACAGAGATGGCAGATGTCTGAAACCAGCTATGTCTTGCGGTAGGGAGCTGGAAGGAGACCCTGTCTGCCGATAAACAGGAGGGGAGTTTCACAGGCCAAGCACTAGGTCCGTAGCTGTTTGTGCTGTTTCCAGCAACAGACACAAATATGCTCTGCCTTCCAGACAACTGGGATTACATCTGCTTGTACTCAAACCCTAAGAAAATCAAAATTAGCTTCAACCTCTTACCTGGTCATACTGGACATTTTTAAGACTGTATTAATTGTGGAAATCTAAAAGAGAATATGAAAAAAATACTAGTTTAATGCAAATATATTCAACAGCATAAAGACAAAATGTTGGAGTGACAACATTTGACATTTATGATTAAATAAAATTCCACTAACCCAGTACTTTCAACTGGAGGGGGTGTGATTCTACCCTCTACCCTATATTATTGGTAGGATTTGCTTTTACAAACTGATAATACATAAGGCAAGCCTCATAGCTCATCACCTAAGTACCATCTATATAACACTCAGGCTGAGAAACAATCCTACACAGCCTACCAGAAAGAAGAGGTCAGTTGTGCCCAAATGACAAGGGAATCCAGACTTCCAATGGTTCCTCTCTCCCTTTTCACAATAACTAGAAAACTCACTCATGCCATTAAACAAAAGGGAAAAGAGAGCTGTCCATTTGCTTATAGAAAGCACACTTCAAGCAGTCTTTTTTCATTTATTCTTACTGTCCTTTGACAGTAAGAAGCCAGCTCAGCTTCTTCCCCAAGGCCACAAAGACATCTGACACCATAGAGCAACATCACATCTATCCAGAAATTAGAAAGCTGCTTTAAGCCCAAGTCTGGAACTTAAAAATCACCATGGAGACAAGAGTGGAGATAGCAGCATATCTGCTGCCAGGGAGTGACCCATCACCTGTGGTCACCCAGGTAGCCAGGAACAGAAACAGACCCCCCCCACACACATACACACACATGCACACACACCCTGCAAAGCAGCGCAGGATACTTACTAGATGTGGGTGGAGGTCCAGCTCCTGGAAAGCTTCTGGAGAGAACACTTGCTCTCGAGCCTGCTTCACTACAGTTCTGCAGAGGAAAGACAAAGTGTGCATCAGTGCCAAGACAGCAAAGGAGAACTCGGTGTCCATGACTGCTCACAACTGAGGCACACCTGCTCTGTAAAACACACCTGTGGAGTTCTGGGATCTCAGGATTGTTTTTAAACAGCGACGAAGTCTTGATGCATGGCTTCTCCTCTTGCCTTCCATTGCCTATACTGTCCAAATACTTTTTTGGAGGAAAAGTTTTGGGTGTGTTCCCTTTAAATGTTCTCAGAGTTTCTTTATCGCTTGCTTTTCTGGCTGAAAGAGAGAATATTTCATTCCTCCGTTTTGCTGGTGGAGCATCACTGGACACTTGGTGCTTTCTCTTGGTAGCCTCTGTTTGCTGTGTTGTTCCCAAAAGGAAAGATCAAGAAGAGGTGCATTAGTCCATGAAGACAATCCTCAGAGTGAAGCCTGACTGCCCACAGAATGTATCTCTTCCTGCAGAGATCATTATGCCCCATATGCCAACCATCAGTTTAGGGTTTACAAACAGATTCTTTGGCTTTATCTGAAATGGGGGAGGGGGAAGACACACAACCTCAGTCCATTCATTTAGCAGGCCTCAATCCACCTGAACTGTTAAGTCTCGGAAGATGAGAGCAGGGATCAGGAAGAGACATTAAGCAGTTCAGTCCATTCTAAGGAGAACAAGACCTGCCGGCTTATTAAGTCAAACCACACCCGAGTCCATTTTATGTGAGAACAGAACACAGGGCAATGAAGTCTCTCTCTCTCTCTCTCTCTCTCTAACCAACAAATCATGTTGAGAGTGGAAAGGTAAATGGGATGTCGAAACTCAGCACATGCCCAGGAAGCGGAAACTGTCATTACTGTTCTTCCCTAGGGTTTGGATCTGTCGTCCTTTCCCCTCAAGCTGCTCAGGTTCAGATGGTCTGGAGTCAGTTCCTACTTGCCGTCCCCACTCCAAATGAGAGTGTCACTCCATCCATCACTTCTATCATATTGTCTCCAACCGTCCTTGCCTTTAGAGTCCCCGCCTGACTGCTGATCACAGGCACAGACTATCAGGTGCTTCTTGCCTGTTGCTTATTCTCACAACTTGGATGTGATTAAATGCATGGTGCCTAAACTTCTAGAACATCGATTCTCAATGGTCATTGTCAATTCCTCTAGGATTCAAACAGCTCTTTCACAGGGGTTGCATATCATATATTTACATTATGATTCATAACTGGAGCAAAAATTAGTTATGAAATAGTAATGAAAATAATTTGGTGTTTTCACCACAACATGAGGGATTGTATTAAAGGGTCACAGCATTGGAAGGTTGAGAACTACCACCCTAGAAGAAACATCTTGTATTTTCTTTAGCTTTTTCTTCCAGTCTGCACAAGGACATGGGTAGCCAATGTCTTGAGTTTTAGAATACATCCTCTTTCTCTTTACTTCAAACAATGATTTGTATTTACACAATGACTTGTTTCACAAAGACTGTCAGCTTCACACCAACCCACCTATGAAAAAGACAAGTCTCTTCCTGGAAATCATAAGAATTCCTTTAACGAACTCAATGAATACAATTTGAAATATTGAACATTAGTTAAGTAATCCTTCATCTTAAAATTTGTTTTTGCAAAGTTCCAAGTTTATACATTTTCCAGTTAGGGGAAATGAAGTCAATGCTCGGGTCTGCTGGATCTTTGGTCAGACAGCACAAGATCTGCAAGCCTCACCAGACAGTTACAAAGGGCCTGAAGGTCACCCTACCACAGGCTTCCTGAGCTGACCAAGCAACCTGCCCACAGGCCTTCTCCATTCAGGATGCAAGCTATTCTGCTCCAAGCTAATCTCAGGTTCAGGAAGCTTTTCAACCAATCAAGACAGGAGGGTGTCTCTTTTACAGACCTTCCCCTTTCCCTTCTTTGGACTAAACACACCAGGTAGCACAAAGACAGAGACCTCCGCATCCTTACTCACCCGTTACAGTAAGTCAGTCTCTCGAAAACCAAGCACTCAGAAGCTAGCTAGTGTGACAGCTCACACAGATAAGCTCAGCACTCAGGAGCCTAAGTCAGGACTGCTGAGTTTTAGGTCAGCCTGGGCAACAAAGCGAATTCCAGGTCACCAGGCTAGACTAAGATCATGTCACAAACAAAACAAGAGCTGAACTGAAACACGTTCTCCGCTGTTGTTAGGCTAACACTGAAAAATCTCCAGGGAGATCTAGGAAGTCTCTAGAATACAACCTTTACCCATCTCCTTAGCCTCAAGTTCATTTTTACTCTTTGCTGGTCTTTCTTAAATTCCCAGAATGTACTGTGCTCTTCCATGAAGATAATGCTGAGATGCCAGATTAACTATAGCCTATTTGGCTTGAAAAGATCACATAGTTATGTTTCTTTGAAGGCTACACATCAAAATGCTGAAAGTTATTTCTGGGAATGGCAACTATAGGTGGGGTTGTATCTTCTAATTTTTCTTAAATAAAACTGTATCACTTTAATAACCAGAAAACATCCTTAAGTGAAAAAATGTACATAGTATTAAGACAGAGCAAGCCAATTTAAGCTGTGAAGGGTCTCAGCTATTCATCCTGAGCACTCTCGTTAAGCAAATCTGTTCAGCACATCTTCCAGTCCTATGGATACATATCCAAAGCACAGATATCAGGGCCTAAATGGGCACCTGCAGCATCGTTATTGGTTTGTGTGTGAGCACACGTGTCATGGACAGCATGACAACTATGAGTTCTCTCGTCCCCTATACCTGAGTCCTGGAGATTAAACTCGGGACAGCAGGCTCGGCAACAAGCACCTCACCCACTGAGACATCTCACCGCCCTCTATCACCTTTCTTTCTGTCTTTTTCTTTTCTTTTCTTTTCTTTTCTTTCCTTCCTCCCTTCCTCCTTCCTTCCTTCCTTTCTGAGAAGTCCTCACTATGTGACCCTAGTTGTCTCAAACTCAGAGACCCAATGGTCTCTACAGCCTCATCACTAGGATTAAAGGAGTGTGCCACCATATCCAGCCTGCATTACCTCTTCGTCACTTTTGAAACAACAGTTGACGTGACCATAAAACCAGATAATCTGTTTCCTCAATAAAAGTTTGGGTTTCTTTCTTTTCTTCTTTTTGTATCGTTGAGAAGAGAACTCAAAAGCCTTGTATAACTAGGCAAGCAAGGTGCATGTTCTTTCTACAGGGCTGGGCATATGTCACCCTGATCCAATGCTGCTAACTTAAGGCAGAATCTACTTCCTCAAATGGGAACAAAATTTTAATTTTAAAAACTTTAATTTCTATTACTAGCACTTAGCAACTGCCTCCAAGTACCAGACAAATATGCAATTATTGCAGGTATTACCCCATTGGAGCCTCATAACAATTTTCTAAGAAACAAATTAGTGCTCCTAGTTATGGACCGGAGAGACTAACTCTCCCAAGGTTGCATAGGCGCCTTTGCTCCAAAACTGAATTCATAATAGTCCAGGTCTACCCTACTGTAAATCCTATGTCCCTTCCTCCTGAGGGTTGACTGTATTTCTCCTCCCACATAGATTCAGCTATACCAATGGCTTGCTGAAGACTCCTTTACTCCTAACCATCTAAGTTTAATAAGGTCCCTCCTTTCTTCTACCAAGGTGAAACTAGGCAGTGGGTATTAGTCAAAGGAGTTTCAAAACACTAGCTGACTTGAAACTGGCTGGCAATTTACATTTCAATTTCATTGGCATTACATTATTACCTCTTGGGTGAGGGGGTGAAGCCTCCTATCACATCTTCCCAGACTGTCTAGAAGATAAACCAGCAACCCCTAAAACCATCTTTTTGCTGTATGAGTCACTTTTGTCCTCTCAAGGGAACGATGACTGCATATTCTTCCCTGATACATAGATGAAAACCTCCAGTTTAAAAGCTCGTCAAAGAAATGAGTCCAGCCTCCATTCCTAACAGAACTGATTCTTCTTGCCAGCAGAAGACCTGGCTCCCGACAGTTAAGACCTGCTGGAGCACGTGTCTCAGGCATTATTTTCCAGCTTGGATACACCCAGCCTCCAATCCTTGCGCTGACTAGTCCCCCATCTAATCTCAGGAACTTGACTAGTTACTACAGCCTCCAATCATAACCCATCTAAGTTCTCTGGTAGTCTCTGGCCCCAAGGCGGGGTTCCCGGCTCACCCACGAGTTTCTGAGAGCCGCCTGCCGGTCCCTCTATATAGCTTGAAGAACCCAATATGCCGCAGCTCCCGAGCTGGGATTGTACTCACCCGCTTCATCTGGGCTTGGGTGGGTCCGAAGCTCGTCCTGGGAGCCCGGTCGAGGAGAGAGCTGCAGGCGGTAGCCAAAATTCAAACTCAGAGCCGCGGGCTGAGCCGGGAGTCCGAGCAGCACGTGGAGACTGAGGTTCTTCACAGCTGTAACCGGTCCGCCGCCGCCCCTTCCGGGTCCGGGAGCCACTGTCGCACGCACCGGCCGGAGACAAGAGGCCCCGAACTCTTCAGAAACCGGAAGAGGCCGCCCACCCAGCGGGGTCTCCCTCAGCCATCACGCTGGTCTTCTCAGCACTTCTGCCACCCACGGAGACTCACTCTCCCGTGGGCTCTTAATCGGGCCTAGCACCCAGTGTCTAGGAAAGGGACTCGCTGAAGCTCCCACCTTCTCCGCTTGTCCGCAGGCACGCTGCGGGTCACCCTCCCGGAGAGCACTTTCTAGACAGGCAGTTTCGCGGCCACCTAGCAGGGTGGCGTTGCTTAGCAACAGCGGGGTCCTTTCTGGCTCGGTGGCGCTCGGGGCCTGCGGGGAGCGAACGGCCGCGGAGGGCACTGGGAGCGGCCGGGCAACGGTGGCGAGCGCTCGGTGTGCCCGGTAACCTGACCTCCTCGCCCCGAATAAGATGAGCGAGGCGGACCAGGCCCTGGTGGGGCCCAAGGCTGATGAACCCTCGCCGCCCGCAGAAGAGAAGGACGAAGGGGGCGGGAAGGAGGCGGCTGCCGACGCGGCCCCGGGGCCCAGCGCCTCGTTTCGCCTCATGGTGACTCGGCGGGAGCCTGCCGTGAAGCTGCAGTACGCGGTGAGTGGGTTGGAGCCTCTATCCTGGTCTGAGGACCACCGCGTGTCTGTGTCCACGGCCCGCAGCATCGCCGTGCTGGAACTTATCTGCGATGTGCACAACCCAGGCCAGGACCTGGTGATCCACCGCACCTCGGTACCCGCACCCCTCAACAGCTGCCTCCTTAAGGTAAGTCACCACCGGTTCTCCCGCGGACGCGCCACGTATCCCAAGGGAAGCATGACCTGCACCTGGCTCAAGGATTCCCTGCGCATTCTACTCTTAAGAATGAAGGGACTAGCATCGCCGCAGCTTTACAAAAAAAAAAAAGCCTTGCAAGCTTTTGCGTTATTTACTAGACAGCCCTCCTCCCCGATCCTGTATCCGCTATCTATGCTTTCTTTCCTGGTGGAACAGCTAGCGCTGTTTGCCCCGGTTTTTTTTTTTTTTTTGGGGGGGGGGGGACTCCTGTGACTCCACCCACAGTTGACCCAACCCCTGACCTGTCTGTCTCTAGCGTTGCTCCTATTGTCTGGGGCCAACTCCCCTAGGCCATGGTCTGGCTTTGTTTTTTAAACTATATTGCAAGCCCTCTTCTCTCGCGCCACTTTTGCTTTCAGAAGAAAAACTGGTCTGTTTCGTTGTCTTACCTGTTTGACGATTTCATTGTGAACGGTCCTTGTGTCTCCTTGAGTAAACAGCTCTAAATCTTTGGAAATGGGATGAAAAATAAAACCTCGGAGAGTATCCAGGGCTTAGACTTCCAAGTCCAAGGTCTCTGTAACTCTGAAAATTTAGCGCCTTCAACTTCATATAACCCAAGTTTGCTCCTGAACTTTAGGGCTTCTAAAGTTTTGTTGCATCAATGTAACCATTTTCAAACACGGTTTACTTTAGTGAACCATGTTTCTTTTCATAGCCTAGAAATGTAAAAGCTTACCTTTATTTATACTTCTGTATGTATATACAGTAAATCTGTCTGTCAAAGTGTGTGTCTGTCAAGTGAGTAGGTGCCCACCAAGGTTTTGGGATAAATCAGAGATGAGACAGTCCCTGCCCTCAAAGAACTTAATCCTTTGGCAGGTCATGAGCAAATAATGTAGTCTTAATAGCAAGAAGTGCCATAAAGCTATATACACATACAGCAGTATGCTTATTTGAAAGTAAAGGTTTTCCATACTCTTCTAGACAGCCATTCCAAATCCAGGCGATTAGTCATGGGGACCATTTGAATAGCCCTCATGAGCTCTTTTCAGCACACTTGATTCAAATTTCAAACACAGTGTTGATTTGAATACTATATTTTGTCTTCCTTCCTTCCTTCCCTCCCTCCCTTCCTCCATCCTTCCTTCTTTTCTTCCTTCCTCCCTTCTTTAATAGCATCTTGAGTTTGATAATCTTGTCTGGGATTACAGGTTTACAGATTTAGTCAGCTTTACTGACTGAGAGCCATATAAGATCTTCTTAAAGAAAATCTGAATGAAGTTGTATGGTTTACATATGCTTGGCCCAGGGAGTGGCACTAGTAGAAGGTGTGGCCTTGTTGGAGGATTGTGTCACTCTGGGAGTGGGATTGAAGACACTCCTCCTAGCTGCCTGAGGATGTTTAGTCTGTTCCTGGCTTCTCCTGCACCATGCCTGCCTGGATGCTGCCCTTCTCCTGCCTTGATGATACTGAACTGAATCTCAGAACCTGTAAACCAGCCCCAATTAAATGTTGTCCTTTATAAAACTTGCATTGGTCATGGTGTCTGTTCACAGCAATAAAACCCTAACTAAGACAGAAGTGATTCAAATGTACACTGGTAGTGCTGTTGAAGTGACACACATAGGAGGGAAACAGAAGAAAGGTGTCCTGTACAGCTGCACCCTCTGCTGAACTTACTGTTTGAATGGCTATTCCAGTGCCAAGCAGCTAGGGAAACTCTGGGCCTAGATGGTAAAAACTGACTGTTTTAACAGAGTTTGGTCCATTGAGTCTGTAGCAGTCCTAAGTCTGGTTTATCAGGAACTTAGGCCACTCAAGGTGGCAAGTGAGGCATCCTGCTCGTGCACATAGATCTTGCATCATGAGTGGAGCTGTGTGTGACAATTGCTTGAGTTTTGATGGATCACCTGGAGCTGAAGATTTCCTTCTAGACTCAGAGAAAATGGCACCAGTTTAGAGACAGTGTGAGACTGCTTGGGCTAAGGTCTTAGGTAAGCAGATGACTGCTAGGCTGAGGATAAAAATGGGGGTTAAAAGACTGACCTTTGGCACAAGATAGACCTAACTATAAAGACAAAAAAAAAAAAAAATAGTAAAGCCTACCTTGTTTAGGCTTTATGGAGCATTAAATGTAATACATACATAAAACATCACATAGCACTATCACTGAGTACATGTTAGTGCCTTTATGCTCTAATGTCCTCAATGTTCTTCATCTTTTCTTCATGCTCTCCAGGTTAATGTTGTAAGTGTGGCTCTGAAGGTGATACTAAGATTCAGATAAATTGACATTTTGCTACATTTTCCATTTGCCACATTGTTTAAATAGTAATAGAAAATCCTCATGTAGCCCTCTAATTGATAAGGAGTTTACATGAGAGGCTTCCATTGTTGCAATGGCATAAATACAAAGAAATCACCAGTTGTTTGCTGACCATCCCTAAAGATGTAAATCTGTCCAATGCTGTCCAGCTAGCTGTTGCATAAATTCGACAGCAGATAATTTGTGTGTAACCAAGGGGAATATTTTAATATGTAGAATGGTTAAAGCACTAAACACTGAACCATTTTTGAAGCCGTTGCTCTATGATTCTGTTAAATCACAGTTCAAACATTATCAGTTATATGTAAGTTATCTTGGATACTTCTAGGAGGAATAGTGAGTAATCGTAGGCATTTTCAGAACTTAACTGTCCATAGAAATCTTTTCTAGGAGCACTTTAGGATAGTGTTCTGTAGTGGCATTTAGGAAAGTTGGCTTGAGCTCTATGAACCTGCTACCTCCATCTCACTAAGAATAGAGGCATGTACTCTACCCAGCTTCTTAATAGGAGTAAAATGAATTCTGTCCTGAGTTTGTAGGACAAACTACTTACTGCTGAGCCATCTCCCCTGCTGCTTGCTATCTCACATAGTGTTCACCGCTAATACATTGAGGAATTCTGTCACCAAGTAGGCTTAATAGCTTGTACACACTTAACGATCTTTTTAAATTGGTGTCTATGCTGGCTCACAGTTTGCTAGGATGCAGGTGCTGGTTCTTAGTGACTATTTTCCAAGTTCTGCCTGTGTCCTAGAGCATTACTTCAGTGCTTGGGAACTTAACACCAGTCACTTTTAATAACTCCATAGTGACTGTTTTCCTAGAGCATTGCTTCAGCGCTTGGGAACTTAACATCAGTCACTTGTAATAACTCCATAGACTAAAAGGATTTGGACTCCCTTATAATCATGTCCTACTCTTTTTGTTTCCAAGATCACGTTTCTAAAAAAAGATTGGCACTAAAATCAAAATGGAAACATCTACTTTTTCACTTTTCTCCTTTGTTTTCTTTGGCTATTTGAGATAAAAGTCTGGCCTCATATCCCCAGCTGTGCTGGAACTTGCTGGGGTGATAACTTCTAGCTTTGTGATTACAGATGTACACTGCCATGCCTTTTATCCATCTCTCTAAAGACCATACGGGGCGTTCTCTACATTCAGTGTGTGTGATGGAAATATCTTTAGATCAACCTATGTTCTTTTTGGCTTGAGCCTTCCTGGCTTTAATTTTCATCATAACTTCCTCTGTCTTTGCTGTCTCTTAAAATTTTTTTTTACAGAGCTTTTATCATTTGGCTGAGCACAGATACATGTTACAGACCCAGACAAGGGGCTGATGAAACAAAGCTAGAATGATCTGAGAAGGCCTCCTAAGATTAGACCTGGTAAGATAGATGGGAAGGAGCAAGTCAGGCAAGAGAGCCAGGAAAAGCAGTGGGTGGCATAGAGAGATGTGATAGGACCAGCTTATTTATAGCAAGAGTAGTAGACAAGGCAATGTGTGTGATTTGTTAAAGAAACTGCAGGTTAAAAGGCCTAGAGTTGTTGTGCAAGGTTTAGCAGGTTAAAAAAACAAACAAAAAAAACAAAAACAATAGACTTGATGACTTTGGTTCAATCTCTGGAACACACATGGAAAAAGCCCAATGTGATGGTGCATATCTTAATCCCAACACTCCTGTAGTAAGATGGAAGGAACACAAGAAAGCTGACCAGCTAGCTAACCTGAGCACACAAATACAGCAGAATCAAGCCCTTACTTCAACAAGGTGAGGGGGCGTGGCGTGTTAAAATAAATAAAAAGGCTGGGGTTGGACTGGAAATGTACACAAGGTCTTTGATTTATCTTCAGCATGTGTCACAGAACTATTATAAAGATCCAGATATCTAAATGTAGCAAAAATGAATATAAATAAGTACATATTTCCCTAACTTTTGAAACTACTGTTTTGTGACTAGCTCAGCTAAATGTTCCCCTTACTCTTGTGGATCAAATGTCTATTCTATAGTTCAGTTCTAAAAAGAATATCGACAAGTCATGCATAGTCACATTTATTCTAAGTCATTTAAAAAAGTCACTTCTTTGAGTAAGTGAACATGTAATCTTTAGACATGCTTAATTTTTTAATCATTATTGTTTTGTTTGGAGATGGTTGTTTTAGCTTTGGCTGGGTAAACATGATCTTCCTGCCTTAGCTTCCAGTGTACTTGGATTAGCAAGTATGCATCACCACACCTGGCTGTTTGATCTTTTACATGCACATAATGCTAAGACTAGCAAAATTAGTGTAATATTTAGTGATACAGTGTGTGTGAAAAATTTATTTTGTGTATCAGTGCAGATACTATGGGTGGATGGATATTTATCTGAGAGCTTCTCTTATTTTCAGGTTGGCTCGAAAACAGAAGTTGCTGAGTGCAAGGAAAAGTTTGCTTCCTCTAAAGACCCCACCATCAGCCAGACTTTCATGCTGGACAGGATGTTCAACCCTGAGGGGAAGGCGTTGCCCCCAATGCGGGGTTTCAAATACACTAGCTGGTCTCCCATGGGTTGTGATGCAAATGGCAGGTGCCTCTTGGCAGCACTAACTATGGACAATCGCCTGACTGTGCAGGTGAACCTCAACAGACTGCAGTGGGTTCAGCTCGTTGATCTGACTGAGATTTATGGAGACCGTCTTTATGAGACCAGTTATAGACTATCTAAAAATGAGGCTCCTGAGGGAAATCTTGGGGATTTTGCTGAGTTTCAGAGGAGACACAGCATGCAGACCCCAGTCAGAATGGAATGGTCGAGTATCTGTACCACTCAGCAGGTCAAGCACAATAACGAGTGCCGGGATGTGAGCAGTGTGCTGTTGGCTGTTCTCTTTGAGAACGGGAATATAGCCGTGTGGCAGTTCCAGTTGCCATTCGTGGGCAAGGAGTCCATCTCTTCATGTAACACTATTGAGTCAGGAATCAGCTCCCCCAGTGTTCTGTTTTGGTGGGAATATGAGCACAATAATAGGAAAATGAGTGGCCTTATTGTAGGCAGTGCTTTTGGACCTGTAAAAATTCTCCCCGTCAATCTCAAAGCAGTGAAAGGCTACTTTACACTACGACAGCCTGTTGTCTTGTGGAAAGAAATGGACAAGTTGCCTGTGCACAGCATCAAATGTGTGCCTCTTTATCACCCTTACCAGAAGTGTAGCTGCAGTTTAGTGGTGGCTGCAAGAGGCTCCTATGTGTTCTGGTGTCTTCTTCTGATCTCCAAGGCAGGTCTGAATGTTCACAATTCCCACGTCACAGGCCTTCACTCTCTGCCCATCGTCTCTATCACTGCAGACAAGCAGAATGGAACCGTGTACACCTGCTCTAGTGATGGGAAGGTGAGGCAGTTGATTCCCATCTTCACAGATGTTGCATTAAAGTTTGAACACCAACTGATTAAGCTCTCAGATGTATTTGGCTCAGTGAGGACTCATGGCATTGCAGTGAGTCCCTGTGGTGCTTATTTGGCCATCATCACCACTGAGGGCATGGTCAATGGCCTCCATCCAGTGAACAAGAACTACCAGGTCCAGTTTGTTACTCTCAAGACCTTTGAGGAGGCAGCTGCTCAGCTCTTGGAGTCTTCAGTTCAGAATCTCTTTAAGCAGGTGGACTTGATTGACCTAGTCCGCTGGAAAATTTTAAAAGATAAACATATTCCTCAGTTTTTACATGAAGCTTTGGAAAAAAAGATTGAAAGCAGTGGGGTTACCTATTTTTGGCGTTTTAAGCTTTTCCTCCTAAGGATTTTATATCAGTCAATGCAGAAATCTCCTTCCGAGGCTTTATGGAAGCCCACCCATGAGGACTCAAAAATCTTATTGGTTGACTCACCCGGGATGGGTGATGGTGAGGATGAGCAGCAAGAGGAAGGTACGTCCAAGCAGGGAACAAAGGCTGGCCCTCAGGAGAAGAGCAAAGAGGGTGACACAGAGGAGACCCCTGAGGACTCACTCACTGCTGTGGGAGACACAGGAGGCCGTGAACCCATAGAGGAAAAGCTTCTTGAGATCCAAGGGAAGATTGAGGCTGTGGAGATGCACCTGACCAGGGAGCACATGAAGCGGGTCCTCGGAGAAGTGTACCTGCATACCTGGATCACGGAGAACACCAGCATACCCACCAGAGGGCTCTGTAACTTTCTGATGTCTGACGAGGATTATGATGACAGGACAGCACAGGTGGGTGTCTGTCACAACTGAACCATCTGTTTCACTAGGCGGAAGAGTCTTGGGTTGGCTTTTGCATTGGAATTATTGAGGTAACTGATTGGCATGCGGTACAGGGACTAGTAGGTGGGAAGTATGGATGATGTGAGGACACACTCTTCATGTGTCTTGAGTGCTCTGCAGGGTTGGCCAGATTTCAGGCTGTGGATGAGCTAAGGAGTCTGCAGTGGCAAATGGGGTGTGATAGACTGTCACAGCAGTGGAGATGTCCATCTATACTGTCTTTCATCATGCTTTACAAAGGTTTATTGTGGTGCATGTTCTCTATTTGAAAGGCTTGAGGTTGGATATTGTAAAGAAAACAATTGTTAGGTTCAGTTTATTTTTTTAAACCGGGCAGTTACGTTCTTCTGGTACTGAAACAATATAATAGTCTTGTCTGCAGTGTAGTCCACAAACGTCAAGGTTCTCCCAGAGGCTAGGAAGGCTACAAGCATAAGGAATCCACTAGGATTTGCTCCTCAGTAAGATTCCTGCCACATGCTGTTGTCCTGTGGGTTCTGGAGACTCTTGCAGAAAGCAACCATTACCTAGTCTCCCAGGCTTGGTCAGAGGAACACCATTGGAACAGAATTAGAATCATTAGAACCATTAGAATCCTAAAGAGCTCCCTACCAAGGAACAGGCTGTGCACTGAGAGGTTAAATCACAAGGGTTCCTCTCTGGAGATTGGCACTCACTGACTAAAGGCTCATTGGAAAGAAGTCCAGATAGTTTTGTCCCTGCCAAGTTATTCACAGTGAATTTCTCTTCCCCTGAAACTGCTGCCCACAGGACAATTACAGTGATCTTAAACACAATAAGAGGTACTGGTTATATATGTGACTGTTCTTTAAAAGTAAATGTTTAAACTGTGTTTCCTGCTTTCTAAGTTGTCTAGAAGAATATTATTTTTTATTGACATGGGATTGGCTAGAATTACTATAAATTGTGACATACTAAATGACAGGAGCATTTAGGGAAGGTAGTAGTATTCATCCTTACCTTTAGGATTCTTGTTTGGGGTGTTCTGTGCTTACATACCCATGTCTAACATGGCTATGTGGTTCTGGCTAAGCCAGTATGAAAACAACAGATAGACTGTACCCTACTTTCTCATAGCATCTCAATTCTACTTAAAAGAATGACTTTTTGTGTCCTAAGAATCTAGTTATGCTTCATACAAAGACCTTTCAACCTCTGGTGTTGATTTTACTGCAGTTTTGGATGTTGTGACTACTAGACAGGAAATATACACCTCTCGACCTATTTTCCTTCCCAGCTGCCCCACTTCCCTTCTCCTAGTTCCTGCCTGTGACTTGTTAATAGTTGATACCATAGACCTATTGTATATTTGTTTTTGCCTCCTAAGTGTATCTGAGCTTTATACATAAAAAAGTAACAATTTTTATTCCCCTCCTTGAGAAAGGAATTCTCCATTGAAAATGCAGGAGTCAAACTAAACAGTTGACTTTTATGATTGAGGCCACACAGAAAAAGCAGCTCTTCCTCATATAGAACATAGGCCCACCTCTTACACTGCTTGAGAACTCTGAGCCAGCTTCACTGATTCACACTTGGGATTGCTGGGCTTTTCTGGATACGAGGTGTTTGTCCTTGACGTGAAGTACTATAAATGAGAATTCCGAAGACCAAAAAGTCATTTAAATTTGTAAATCAAATTGGATATGGTGATGCATGCCTCCAGTCCCAGTACTTAGGAGGCAGAGGCAGAAAGAGGTCAGCCCAGTCTACATAGTGAGTTCCAAGATAGACAGGACTATATAGTGAGACCCTCTCAAAAAAAAAAAAAAAAATGCCCACAAGAATTTGTCAATTATATACTGAAGAATTGAAATGTCTAGCCCAAATTAGCGATTAAGAGACCCTTTGAGATTTGGGTGAGTTAATTAACCCAAATTACTAAATCTTGTGAACTGCCAGAAGAGGTAAAGCATAAATACCTTCAAACCTGGGAAGACACAAGTTATTAGTAAAAAAAAAAGTGTTGGTATATATACCCCATGCCTGTAAGGCAGTGTGGTGGTGGTGGGGGGGAGCAGGGGTGGTTCAGCAAATAATAAAATAGACATTGTGTTTCAGACATTTGTCTTTAAAGAATGTAATCTTAAACCAGGTCTGGAAAGCACAGGCCTGTACTCTAATCCAGCTATTCCAGAGGCTGAGGTAGGAGTAAGTATAGTGAGTTCAAGACTGTCTGGACAGCTTACTGTAACCCTTCATAGAATTAAAAATTGGAAGTGGTGGCACTTGCCTAGTGCTTGCAAGGCCATTCAGTCCAGGACCCCAACCCTGCCCTCCCCCAGCACTCTTAATAAGGCCAAGAAAAGCACCAACTTCTCCCATGCTGGGTCACTTGGGGTTATCTCAGGTGCAGGTGCTACTAGACCTGTCGTCTTTGAGCCCTCAGAAGGGGAAGCAATTTTAATTCTATGACAAAAGACTAGACATTGTGGACTAGAGAGAAGGGTCTGCAGTTAAAAATAGCTACTGCTCTTCCAGAGGACCCAGGATATTCCAGCACCCTCCTGGTGACCCACAGCCACTATAGCTGTAGCTACAAGGGCTCCCTTGTGGGCACCTGCACACAAGTGGCACATACACAAACACAATCTTAAAAATAAATGGTTTTCAAAAACTAAACATATATATATCTTTTTACACGTCACATTTTTCATACCTAAGGGCTTATAGATTTCCTTCTGAAAGCACCATAAGTAAAAACTGACCAGTAAAACAGCTGGAATGAAGCAAGAAAGGAGAGCTTGGTTTTTAAAGGTTTCTCCCTTGAGTAGAGCCCAATCTGCAAGTTGGGGTTGTTGGGTCTATTTGCTTTTCTTTGCTGTCGATACTGGTTGGACAGCAGCTTAGCTGTAGAGGCACACTTCGCACACTTGTCCTGTCCTGGCACATCCCTGCAGTCACTGTGAGTAGCCTTTGCTCCCCGACCCCTGTATTCTCTCCTCACTCTACCACCTGTGATGTCTTACCAGGTCTTGATTGGACATATCTCCAAGAAGATGAACAAGCAGACTTTCCCTGAGCGCTGCAGCCTGTGTAAGGAAGTCTTACCATTCACAGATCGAAAACAAGCTGTTTGTTCCAATGGGCACATCTGGCTCCGGTAAGCTCCCCAAGGCTGCTCACCCCCACATCTCAGTTTTGTGCAGCATAGACCTACCATCCAGGGCTGATCTGCTTGACAGACAGAACTATCTGCTTGCTTGGGCTGATGTTTGCCTTGCAGGGTTGGGGTCTTAGAGTTATACTTGTGTGCTTTTGGGGGGCTAAGTTTCATAGTAACAGGCACTGGAGAGATGAGAGGGCATCAGAGAGAATAATCAATACAATATATACATGTATGGAGTTGTCAGGCAGCAAAAACAATAAAGAATTTTCATAATAAAAGAATCATTCCTTACCTCTTGCTGTCCTGTTAGTCTGGTCTTAGAGGTGACCTTAGTGAGCTCTCAGTTTTACTGTCACTCCCTCCATGAGATTTGTTATCACCTCCATTTGTCATCAGCCTCTGACTCCATTTCTAGTTGTGCAGCTCCTGCATCATCTGCACAGTGCCTATCCTTAGGCCTAGCCTTTTGGTCACCCACCGTTCTTTTTATTGTACACTTGTATCTGCCTCAGTCCAGATTTGCAAGTTAACTTCCTGCCTGCTGGACATGTTTATTTAAGTGTAGCTTCACAAGGAATCCAACCCCATCTTCATTTTTGCCTCTGACAGCAGCTGTCTTCCACCTGCCCCTGCTGCTCCCATACCCGAGCCCTCGGTCTGTGCTCTGCAGTTGTAGGCATGACACTCTGTCTTTGTCTGCTCTTGTCACATCAGTCCTCAATACTCTCCACGAGGGCTGTGGTCTGGGTCCCAGAGAGGGCACGCACACTTCTAGCATTTGTAAGGCACAATCCTTCCAAAACCAACAAAAGCTCCCCAAGATCTGATCATTTCTGATGGGAAAGCTGAAACTCTTTTAGTGACTTGCAGCCTCTCACAGCCTGTCATTGCTTCCCTCACCCTCACTCCTGCTCTGAGCTCAGGAGACGGGGCCACTGTGCTCAGGTCTGTATTTACAGGGACACAGATTTCCTAGTGCCCCCTAAGCTTTCCTCACATATGCACACATTCCACCTAGTGCTCTCTGCCTCAGTGTTTTTCTCCTTATAACCACATTTCATTTTTTTTTTCTTTGATGTTTGCTTGATTGTTTGTTTTTTAAAGGCTGGGTCTTCCTGTAGCTTAAGCTGGCCTTGAACTCAAAGCTCTGCCTGCTTAAAGCTGGGATCAAAGACATGCATCACCACACAAAACGCTTTTATACCTTTGCCTAATACCCTTCCTTTGGACTAGGCAGTTGTGTGAGCACAGAGTCTAAAGCAGTGTCTGCTACTACTCAGCAGAAACGTTAGGTATATCTAACTAAAGCAGGCCTATGCTACACATAGCACTTACTCATTTTCTCTCGTTTTGTTGACAGATCTCACCATACTGTTAGACTGGCCTCAAACATAAAAATCCTCCTGCCTCAACCTCCCAGCCTTTCTCTTTTTGGAGTAGTAGGGGGAGTTGAAGCACAGTTACTCTGTGAAGCCCTGGCTGTCCTAGAACTCACTCTGTAGACCATGCTGGCCTCAACCTCAGAAATGCACCTGCCTCTGCTGCCGAATTCTGGTAGTAAAGGTGTGGACCACCACCTAGCCAGGATTTAATTCCTAACAGGGTGGAGCTGGAGCTTTCAGTCATATGGGTGCTCTCCGTTTGCTTCTCTTACAGACATGTTTGTTGTTTAGTTTGTTCAGACTGCTTTTTCCCTGAAGGGAAAGAACAGTTAATACTGGGTGAGTTTTAGGCTTATAGTCAAAGCATCTGTTGAGCAGCCAACTTGCCAGACAGATTGGGACAGATGCACATCCATCAAGTGACTGTATCCTCACAGTAGTCACAGACAGAGCTGATTCCCATTTTATAGTGAGTGGTGTTGGGGGGCGGCTCAGAGCCCACACACAGTTAACACTGCCTGCCCATACCTCGTACATCTGTGGGTTGTCTCACAGAAGTTTTCCATTTTTCTAATTAAGGTTAGTCCCAAAATACATTGGTAAAATTTCTCTCTGGTAAACTCTATTTTTCTGTATACTTAAGTCCTAAGGTCAATTCCCCCAGCCTCCATTTTCTAATCTTTAGTTGTTTATCTGAATACTGCTGCCCCTTGGAAGTCCTCCTCCAGAGCCCAGTTACACTCTCCATCTCCTGCCCTTCCTGCGCGCTTTCCTCTGGCCGGTGGCCGGTGTTCAGCAGATACTCCTTAGACAGAATTGAACCAACCCCTTTGGGCATTTATTAGTTTGTTAGTTTCCGTTCTTCTTCACCATGAATTTCATCTTCAATGTGTCAAGAGAAGTGGGTGGAGTGGGGCTGTACATTGTGTGTGGTCTATGTGTCTGAGGATTATGTTCACTTTTGTGTGTAGAATCTGGAGGACAGCAAGTGTCCTCTGTCGGTCTCCACTCTCTTCCTTTGCTACAAAGCCTCTTTTTGGACTAGACCTCATACTTTTCTACTTGGTTGCCTGGCAATAAGCCCCAGTGATTCTCCTATCTACCCCTCTTTGTACTGGGCTGCAGATGCAAGTGGGAGCACAACTGGCTTGTGACATCAATGCTGGAGTCTGGACTTAGGTCCTCAGCGGTCTCTCTTATCTTCAGAGCTATCTCTCCACTACAGTACCTAAGGCAGCAGTTCTCAACCTTTCTGATGCTGTGATCCTTAAATACATTTCCTCATTTTGAGGTGACCCCCAACCATAAAACCATTATTTTCATTGCTACTTCATAACTAATTTTGCTGCTGTTATGAATCGTAATGTAAATATCTGTTTTCCGATGGTCTTAGGTAACCTCTGTGAAAGGACTGTTCAGCACCTTCTCGGGGGTCTCAAACCTCAGGGCTTTTAAAGATGGTCTGTATTCCTTATTTTGAAAAGTAATGAGTGGTTTTGTATATGATAAGCGAATGTTGTTGATAATGCCGAGAATGCAGTTAGGGAGGACCTAACTGCGGTTAGAAGGACTGTTTCCCAGTGCTTCTGGGTCTTTCTGTAGAGAGGTTCTGTGTCTCTTCAGAGAATGCTAGTGTACCAGGGAAGTATTGCCCTGGTAACTGTGGGCCAGGGAGCACCCACTGACTGGACTCTTATCTTCTTTCAGGTGCTTTCTAACCTACCAGTCCTGCCAGAGCTTGATATACAGAAGGTGTTTGCTCCATGACAGCATCGCCAGGCACCCTGTTCCAGAAGGTGAGTGCTGGCCTAGCCTTGGGGTTGGGGTGGAGTCAGGCTTGATACCACTTAGTGTCCTTCCTGCTCTTGGTTTAAAGCAGAGTGAGTGTGCTCTCTGCAGTTACTGTGAAGCCAGAGCCAGTGTGTGCTGTGTGTCAGCTTCAGTCCAGTGTTAGGGCCTGACTCAGTGGAGTATGTAGACGCGATATTTGGGTGGCAGCTCTGCAAGCAATGCTGTCTACAGAAACAGCATTGAGCTATACCTGGCGCAGGTGTGGCTCTTCTAGAAGCCACTGAGGGCTACTTCCTGGCTGATCTGAATGCTTTTTAGCACAATGCTGTTTCTGAGATCACTAGGTAGAAATAAGATCTTAGGTGTGAGCAAGAGATCAGGCATCTAATAGTCCCCGGATGCCAGTTGTTGGTGTGAGCTTTGCTGACCCTACAGCCAAACCAGAAGGCCAGTGAGACAAGTGTAGAATGAAACACAGTAAGCAGAAAGCAAGAGCGCTCTGCTTAGATTCGGTCTGTACTGATTGTTACTAATTCTCCCAAGGCAGCGTGCATTCTGTCTCTGCTTTTAGTTGACCTCAGTTCTCCTTGTCCTGTCAGCCTTTTCTGAGGCTGAGGCTTGTTCCCGCTGGCTTTCCTTTGCAGATCCTGACTGGATTAAGAGGTTGCTGCAGAGTCCTTGTCCTTTCTGTGATTCTCCTGTCTTCTGAGTTCAGTGAGGAGGATGGAGGATCATGAAGTTGACTAGAGAGTGCCCTGAAGCCTGAAGAGCAGGTGTGCTGGAGGGAACCTGGTGCTGCTCAGTGGAGAGACTCTTCTAACTGGAAGGAGGGAGCTCCTAGGAGCTCATTTCACCAGCATGCACTCCGTCTTCACGGACTGAAGGCTATCTTGTAAATGACTAGATTCAGAGTTTGAGTCATTTAAGGAGAGCACTAGCCGTCGTCACCAGCTCCCCAACCGGTGAGGACCACGTGATTCCCAAGTGTCCTGCCTAAAGCAGCTTCAGGAGAAACCTTCTGCTTCTAGAAACACAGAGTTCTCTTCTAGAGAATCTAAGGACCTTCTTGTGAGTTAGGTTTTTGTCCTTGCTTTGGTCTGGGACTGCCTGTGGCTCCAGAGGGCTGAAGTTGGTTGGTACGTGACCCTGCGTGTGCCAATACACCTTAAAGTGTATAAAGCTAAGCGTGTGGCTGGTGTTTGCTCAGCAAACTCATTTGCCCATTGACTCGTTTTCATTCATATGGGAGACATTTTCCTATAACTATATTTTTAAAGCCAAGAATAAAATCATCTTAATGTATCAAATGATCAGGTGACTATTAGAGGTTAATAATTGTCATTTATTTTTATCTCTTGTGTCATCAGATTTCCTGGCCCAGCTCTTTAATATGTAAGAGGAGATTAAGTACCCCTGCCCTCATCACAGCCCCACTTTATGCCCACGTGGTAACCTACATATTTGTACATACAGGGGAAGTATTGTCTTCTCTTAGTATTAAATTGAAGCTTCAGTATTTTTAACATTGATTTCTCCGGACATCTCACTGAGTTTTTAGGGGGAAGGCTGGTCTAGAGACTTCTGGAGAAAGATGGGAGTTGGGGGTCCTTGCGCTCTGTGCTACAAGCATGTGCAGCTCAAGTGGGAAACCTAAGAATTTCTTCTCTTGCCAAAGGTCCTTACTCTTTGGAATACAGGTATTTTTCTGTGGGCTTAAAGAGGAGACGAGCACTGTCAATTGACTGCTAGCTCTTCACCTAGACCTGAATCGTTCTGGAATCATGGTCTTGGGTCATCAAAGTTTCCTGGGGTTGGTGCTAATAAACTGGACTGTAGTACAGACATTCTGAAACTGTGCAATTGGAAAGTGAGGTAAAAAATAGAGAACATGAAATGCTTTACTCCTTGATGATCTTTTTATCATGATTATTTTAACATACTTTCCCACTTTGATTTTATATCCTTAGCAAAAGACATTCGGTCCTCACTTCAGAAATAATGTCTTAGTACTTGGGTACCACGGCGAGAGACAAACCACACGCCACCCTGCTACACTTCCTGCCTTGAAAAGTAGCTGCACCCTGGGCACAGACCCTAAGAGGCACTTCCAGAAGCTGCTCTGAAATGTCCTATTAAGGTTGTTGCCCTGTGCCGTGTGTTTAATGGAGTTTGTTGGGGCTTTAATGTCTTGGCATAGGGCTGTGTCAAGAACAGCATCTATCTAGACTTGAGGGGCAGCAAGAGCCCCAAGTGGCCCGGTTTAAACTCTGCATGGCTGCAGCAGAGCCTGCAGCTGTCACTCCTCAGAGGAAGAAGATGACAGGAGTGGAGGTGGTTGTGTTCCTATTCCGTCTACCGCGCACACCAAGCTTCCTTTCTCTTGGTCTTTGGAAGCAGTCTCTCTTGGTGTTCTCGCAGAGAATTCATGAGAACTTCAAACCTGATTTTTAAAGCAGTTGTGCAGTTCTGTGAGATTTTAACAGTTAGAAATAAAAAGAATCTCTAAAGTCTGTACTTGTGTAAGGAAGAAGCACGGCAACTGAAACACAAGTTTTCAGCGAGAGGCCTGGCTCTGCAGCATTCTGAGATCTAGCCACAGCCAATAGGGATGTCCCTCGCCCCAACACACACCACAAACCGATGGTAATCTTCAGAGCTGGGTGAACAAGTTTCGGTTAATGGTAGCCTCCTGCATGGTGCACTTCTGAATCCCTCTCCAAGGGTCAGCATAGAGGGCCACAGAGGGTTGGTGAAGAGTCCTTGGAAAAGTGGGAGTGACACCAGGGTCTTGTGCCTCTTCCAGCGTGAAGTCACCTGTGCTGCTTGGCAGAGGAGCTGAGGTGGCTCTCTGTTGCAGCTATAGTAGCTGTTTCAGTAGGGAGAGGAGCCGGCCAAGGGCTGCCTGGCATTTGGAAGACTGAGGCAGAGACCCCGCAGAGACCTTACAAGCTGCAGCACTGCTGTGTACCAGGCTCCGTGCCTGGGGTTTCTGTTACTCTGGGTAGGAATAAGTAACTTGTGGTTGACATTCATACTGATGTCCTGATATGTTCACCCCCAGACTTGAAGCTGTCTCTACAGCAGCTGCCGTGAGTACCAGCAAAGTTTATGGTCAGATGTAACATTGTTCTGCTTGTCCCTCTGGGGTCTAACAAGTTTTTAAGACCATCTGTGTGTAAGCATGTAGGCTGAACCTAGCAATAAGCTTAACAAGTGAATTAATTGGGTTGAGAAAGCTTTGTTTTCTCTTTGTTTTGTTCTGTTTTTTGAGACGGAGTCTTACTATGCTATAGCTCTGGCTGCCCTGGAACTCTTGTAGACCAGGCTGCCATTGAACTTAAATATCTGCCTGCCTCTGCCTCCAATATTGGGAAAGTTTTAAGGGTTAATAATTATCAATCATTTGATTAGTTATATTGGTATCAAATAAGGTGCAGATGGTGGAACACAGCCTTAGTCTGGGAGCCCTACATCCCTGGCAGCGGCTAAGTGACCTGGGTTTGCTGAGTAGCTACAGCTCCTGAAATAGATCAGATTCCGCTTCTGGTCATCCCCCTCTTACTCTATCTTCCCCTAGAGGCGACTCCCAGCATTAGAATGCATTCAGGGCCAGGAAAATGTATAGTGATAAAAATTCCTAAAGGCTAAGCCATGTGGGTCTTCCTAGAAAAAAAAAGTGAAAACAGTGAGAATCTCGTGCTCAGAGGCCCGAGGAACTCAGGGGTGACTGCCAGCTCCTTACCACCAGTGTTGGCTATTCATGCCGAGCTGAGTGGAGTACATTCCCAGTCAGTATGGACCCTCATTAGTCAGATACACAGAGCTCTCTCACCACAGCACACCTTGGCCTTCAGGAGCCACAGCTAGGCTTTGGCAGTCACTCATGGTATGGTCCACTGCAAAATCTCAACAGCCTTACCTTCCCCTTGGAAGGACACCTCTCAGGGTGCAAGAAAGGGGGTAGTCTGGCTTTAGTTAGGGAGAAGCACCAGTGTCCCCTAAAGTGTCACACTTCAGAGTGTGCTTCAGGCTGGCGTGATTAGTTTTTACCAGCTTTCTTGAAGCTAAGAAGTTCTTGAAGGTAAATCTGCTTTGATTCTGCTGTTCAACCTAAGTGTTCAGTAAGATGTCCTTAAATGGAACCAAGCTGCACCCAAGGTAGTTCTGGCTGTCAACAGTCATGGCAGCTCTGTCCATGGATCAGGCAGGAGGCAGTGTTCTTGGATCATTTTCTATCTGGAGGAAAGACTGATGCAGTCAGGGTTCTAGTCATAAACTTACTGCCTAGCATTCACAAGGCCTCAGGTTCTATCCTCAGCCCTTGGGGCAGGGTTACTGTTTACATCACTATCATGAAATTCTGTTGCTTTTCAAAAAGAAAAATACTCTAAAATAGATTGGGCGAGGCATGGCGGCACACCTGTGTTTTAAGCACTCAGGAGTCTGAGGCAGGAGGATGAAGTTGAAGGCTGTGTGGAGAGAACCTGTCTCAGAAAACCAATGCTCAGATTGGGCAGCATCAGAGGTAGTGATGATGTTGCGGCGTGCATTTGGCTGACGTGCTAGGGTGAGTACTAGTGTTCTCACTGTAAGGTACTAATATAAAAAACCACACAGTATCCATGAACTGTGTTTTCCAAGGCTTTGTTTCACGTTTGTATTTTGATACGACATGGATGTGAGCGTCACAGTTGTTTAAACAGACGTCTGCTGTGCTCAGTGGTTGTACTTCTGTTTACCTGATGCCTGTGTAAAGTCTTTGCTTGGCTTTGAATTGTATGTTTACACCTTACTGTTTTTAAATAAAAAGAAAATTTTATGATTATGCAAAGGAATTTTTTTATTCTTACCATCTAATGAATTTTAATTTTCAATATTTTAGCTAAAAACTAAGACTAATAAGTGTTTCTTGGAATAACCCAAACAAGCCAGCCGTTATTTCCCTCAGCGTGCGTACCCAGTGTGTCTCTCCAGGGCCAGGACTGTGTCTCAGTTCATGATGCTGGTGAGCTGGTCAGTGGGGCTCCCCTCCTTTACTCCCCTTCATGGTCAGCTGCATGGAGCCACGAAGGCAGGAGAAGGCAGGGTTGACTAGACAAGGACACAGCACTGCTTAGTCTTTTTAAGGCTCCCCAGACCCATCAGAGCTAAGGGTGCTGTTGGAAACACCCAATCCCATGTTTTAGCAGACATGGCTTCCTTTAAGGATGAAGAGTACCTGACCATCACCTACAGAGGTGACTCTCCCTTGACCCTCCCCCAGGTCAGAAACTCAGTTCTTTTTAGCCTCGGACAGGAGTGCAACTCACTGCTAGTTGCCCAGCAAGCACAAGGCCACAGGTTCCATTCCTAGCACCATCCACACCCAGGTCAGGAGGGGGTCGGGGAACAGGCTGGGTGGTCACCAAAGAGCCACATGGTTTGAAAGTTGAGGAAGGAGTGCACAGAGATGTGGCTAGCCCAGGCTCAGATCCTAAGGCAGCCACAGTGACAAGTACCAGTGCTGCCTCATTGCAGTGTCAAGAGAGGGACCCAAATGCTCCATTGCAGAGAGGGGCAGATTAGAAGAGACCTAAGGCAGGCAACATTCCTCCAGAGAAAGACATTTTCAGCAAAAGCGAGGGCAGGGCGGCCGTGGTGGTCAGGGAGAGGCTAGTGGTGGCTGTACTCCAGCCCAGGACTGACAGCAAGTCGTCTGTCACGATGGGTCAAAGATGGGGTTCCTCCGTACCCCTCCTGATGGAATTCTGGAACAGCAGAGCTGGTGGCCCTCAAATGAGAAAGTGGCTAGTCTCAGGAGGCTTAATGCTGCAAAGTTTGGCCCAGACCCATAGACCCTGCTATCTTACCCCAGGGGTAAGGGACATAGATGAACGGAACCATGAAGGTATTATTTGATTTTAACCATAATTAGTAGATCAAAGTCTTCAAAACATATTGTCTGCATCTTCCCAGCCTGAAGCTGGCGAAGCAGGGTTGGCTGGCTAGCCATTAGCCCCAGGGATCTGCCACAGCATCTCGCTTTTTCCAAGATGGGTTCTGAGGATAAAACCCAGGCCCTTGGATTTGCAAGAAAAGCACTTTACCAGCTGAGCTATCTCTGCGTTAGGGCTTCCAAGACAGAACAAATGAATGTATACGTAAGTCAACCTAATAAAACATTCATATACACACACACTCACAGACACAGATATGGCCAGAATAATCTAACAGTGGCTGAGTCACTGGAAAGGGAAGAACCCAGTAGTTGCTTATTCCACAAGGCCGAATACTCCAGCAGTCCCCTTTTGACATCCAAGGCCTGGAGAGATGATGGTCTTCAGTCTACATGAGAAGCCTGAAGAATCCAGTTCTGACATCAGTGAAGGAAATGTAGCAGCAGCTGTAGCAGGATCGGGGCTCTGGTTATGAAATTGTCAGTCTTCCCATCTATAAAATGGGTGTCACAGAAGGCACCTGTCTAGCAGATTCTACCCTGGCAGGAGGCCTCAGTTTCTTCTCTCTTTGGCTCTCACCCCCACGGGAAGGAAGGAAGCACGTTAGCGATTGCTTTTTCACATCCTGTACTGCTTTTTCTCACCCAAAGCTGCTTCTGGTTCAGACACTAACCCCCTCCTACACACAGCCTAGGGTTTCAAGTAGGCTGGGCTCTCACCTCCTGCCTTGGATGGTCAGCACCACCAACACCCTGCTCCTGAGGGAGGTCAGGGAACAGGCTGGGTGGTCACCAAAGAGCCACATGGTTTGAAAGTTGAGGAAGGAGTGCACAGAGATGTGGCTAGCCCAGGCTCAGATCCTAAGGCAGCCACAGTGACAGGTACCAGTGCTGCCTCATTGCAATGCTGAAATAGAGACCCCCTTCTACCTTGGATGATCAGGAACCCTAGAAAGGTTCAGACCCAGGCCTGGCCACAGGGCTTAAAGTGCTCCAGGGAACTGATGTCCATGCCTTCCAGGAGTGGGATAGTAATTCCTACCATCCACTGGTTCTGTTTATTTGGTTTCAAGACAGGGTTTCTCTATGTGGTCCTGGCTCTGTAGATCAGGCTGGCTTTGAACTCAGAGATCCACCTGCCTCTGCCTCTCAAGTGCTGGTGGCATACGCCTTTAATCCCAGCACTCAGGAGGCAGTAGCAGTACATCTCCCTGAGTTCGAGGCCAGCCTGATCTTCAGAGTGTGTTCCAGGACAGCCAGGGCTACACAAAGAAACCCTGTCTTGAAAAACAAAACAAAAAAGGACATGGGCCACCACCTCCAAGTTCTGTTTGTTTTTGAGGCAGAGTCTTACTATGTAGCTCAGACTGGCCTTGAACCCACAATCCTCCAGCCTTAACCTCCCAAAGGCTGGGATTAAAGGACATGCCCAGTGTCCTATCATTGTAATGAGGAAACAGCAACTTTGCTGAAATATCTTATTGGCTAGAACCATGTTCTCTAGCTGTGAGGAAAATTGGGATATACAGCTGCTAACTTAGCAACTGAAGTAAACTAAAAATTCTCATGACATAGAGGAAAAAGCCTTGAAAGTAGACAGCACAGGGATGGGGAGATGGCTTAGCATACAGTGCTTGCCGCCCATGTATGAAGATACCCATCACCCAGAAATGCCAGTTAGCCATGCCCTTCCTACTACCTCAACATAGGGAAGCAAACTGGCAAGCTAGACTTGCGGAATTTGATGAGCCCTGGATTCAACAGGAAACTCTGCCTAAATACAGAACTGAGGAAGATGCCTGCCTCTGGTCCACACGCACAAACATGCTCCTACACAAGGAAGTGTTAGAAACAAGTGTATGCAATAGAATCCTACCATTGTACCTGTCCATCCATCCATCCATATACCCACTCATCCATCCATCTACCCTTTCATCCATCCACCCACCCATCCACCCACCCACCCATTCATCCACCCACCCACCCATCCATCCATCCATCCACCCATCCATCCATCCACCCACCCATCCACCCACCCACCCATCCATCCATCCATCCACCCACCCACCCATCCATCCATCCATCCATCCACCCATCCATCCACCCACCCACCCATTCATCCACCCTCCATCCATCCATCCACCCACCCATTCATTCACCCACCCATTCATCCACCTGCCCACCCACCCATCCATCCACCCATCCATCCATCCACCCACCCATTCACCCACCCACCTATCCATCCATCCACCCACCCACCCATCCATCCATCCACCCACCCACCCATCCATCCACCCACCCACCCATCCATCCATCCATCCACCCACCCACCCATCCATCCATCCACCCACCCACCCATCCATCCATCCATCCACCCATCCATCCACCCACCCACCCATCCATCCATCCATCCACCCATCCATCCACCCACCCATCCATCCACCCACCCACCCATCCACCCACCCACCCACCCATCCATCCATCCACCCACCCATCCACCCACCCACCCACCCATCCACCCACCCATTCATCCACCTGCCCACCCACCTGCAACTGTGGTCACCACAGCGATGGCCAGGAAGATGGGCATTTTCTTCCTGTGTGTTCAGGCACAGTATTTGCACTTTCTTTTTTTAAAGCAAGGAATGTATTTTAATAAAAGATACCTATAATTATGTTTTTTAAAAATGGAAGTTTGTTCTGTGGTCAACTATATGACTTTTTTTTATAATGACCATGAACTTCTTAAAACTCAACATCTAAGCTGCCTCTGTCTTCCATGGGGTCTCCCATGAGTGTGGCTGCATTTAAATTGCCTCCTTTCTGGTCCCCTGGGAACACCCTAGACTAGACATATTCTTACCATGATACTCAGGAACCTTGACTGATAGCCCTAGGTAAGAAGAAAGCCTGTGACAGATGCAAGTATTTAATAGGACTGTTAAACGGGATGGTTTTCAGGGGCCATCAGAAACCGGATTGTTTCCCTGTCTCACTTTTGCTGTCTATAGAAAATGCCAGTCCTGTGTACAGAAACTTGGCCTTCTTCCTTCTGCTGTCTACCTAGTCTTGGAGACATGGCTGGGATTCAGTAATCATTTGCTGGCCAGGAGATGTGGTTCAGTTGTCAGAGTGCTTGCCTTGAATGCAGGAATCCCTGGGTTCCACCTCCAAAGCTGAATAAACCAAATGTGGTGGTACACACCTGTAATCTCAGTACTCAGGAGGTACGGGCAGGAGGACCAGAAGTTCAAGACCTGTCTGGACTATATGAGTTCTTGTCTCACAATATCAAACAAAGCACACAAACACTTGACGAGGGACAAGGCAGGCAGGAGCCTGCTTCCATTTTCTGCAAGCAAAGTTTCACTACTCCCCTGTACTTGGCAGATCCCAGATCCTCTCCCTTCTGTGGCAGCTGGCTGCCTGTTTTTCACTTTGTCTGAAACGAGGGAGAAACAGACTGGACAGGCAAGGCAGGTGTGGTCCTGGTCTCACTGAAGCCACAACCAAGGGCCACTGGAAGAGGGGAACACCTCCCCCCAAAGATACCCCCCCATACCAATATGAGCGGATTTCACCTCAGTGAGGTCCTATGGTGCCCAGCTCTTGCAGACCTACAGTGTCTGGATGGCAGATTATTCCAGGAGAGCTCCCCCAATGTGTAAGGGTCCTGCAGATGGTCTCAACCTGGTGAAGGGGCAATGCAGGTGACTCTCTGAAAGCCAGGATGCCTGTATTTCAGCCACCTGGACAGCTGTAACAGGAAAGCAGGTAAGGCCAGGGTCCACTGTCCCATATAGATGAGAAGTCATTGGTCCTGTCTCCCCTACTGCCACGGGTGGCTAATGGGCAGGCTGTCTAACTTCTCAGAGCTCCAGTGCCCCCTCTGGGGATGAAACAGAGACTTCCTGGTCTGTGGAAATGAGAAGGCTGTTCTGTGTGCTCAGCCTTCTCCCTGAAGGCATTAGTTGCTCACCCTCAGCTTAGGAAGGCACAGGCTAAACCACTTGCTTTGGTGGCTACTTTTTCTTTTCTTTCCTTTTTTTTTTTTTTTTTTTTAAGATTTAAAAAATAAAGCACGGGGCTGGGACAGTGGCACACAAGTGTCCCAGGGGTTAAGAGCACTTGCTACTCTACTAGAAGATCCTGAGTTTGGTTCCCAGCACCCATGTTAGGTGACCCACAACTGCCTGTAACTGCACACACAGCATGCATGCACACACAGAGAAATAAAAATCTAAAAAAGCTTTTAAATATTATGTGTATGTATGTCTCTGTGTGGGTTTGTGTGTACGTGTCTTGCCCATGGAGGAAAAGGGACATCAGACCTCCTGGAGACGGAATAATAGGCAGTTGTGAGCTGCTTGAAGTGGGTGCCGGGGAGCAAGCCTACCGGGACAGCAAGCCGCCTCCTCCTCTTTTTAATTTTTAATATTTATTTAATGTATATAAATACACTGTAGCTGTCTTTAGATACACCAGAAAAGGGCGTCTGATCCATTAATGGTTGCGAGCCACCACCATGTGGTTGCTGGGAATTGAATTCAGGACCTCTGAACCACTGCGCCATCTCTCCAGCCCCCTTCTTTCTCTCTTTTGAGATAAGGTATCATTCCGTAGCTCTGGCTGTCCTGAAGCTCACTATGTAGACAAGGCTGGTCTCAAACACACAGAAATCCACCTGCCTCTGCCCAGGATCAAAGGTGGGAGCCACCATGCCCAGCTTGATGGGTAACTTTAATATCGATTTGATGAGGTTAAAAGTCACCATGGAAACACACCTGTAGGTGTGTGCACGAGGGGCTTTTTAGAAGGCCTTCCCTGAGTATGGCACCACTCCAGCGTTCATCTGTGTTTCCAGACAGTGGATGCAGTGTGACCCACTGCTCACACTCCTGCTGCTGTGCCCTCCTGCCATGTGTTCTACCTGCAAACTGTGAGGCAAGGTGTATGTGTGTGTGTGTGGGTGTGGGTGTGTGTGTGGGTGTGTGGGTGTGTGTGGGTGTGTGTATGTGTGTGTGTGTGTGGGTGGGTGTGTGTGTGGGGGGGTGTGTGTGTATGTGTGTGTGTGTGGGTGGGTGGGTGTGTGTGTGTGTGTGTGTGTGGGTGTGTGTGTGTGTGTGGGTGTGGGTGTGTGGGTGTGTGTGTGGGTGTGTGTGTGTGTATGTGTGTGTGTGTGTGTGTGTGTGTGTGTGTGGGTGTGTGTGTGGGGGGGTGTGTGTGTATGTGTGTGTGTGTGTGTGTGTGTGTGTGGGTGTGTGTGTGTGTGTGTGGGTGTGGGTGTGGGTGTGTGTGTGTGTGTATGTGTGTGTGGGGGTGTGTGTGTGTGTGGGGGGTGTGTGTGTGTGTGTGTGTGTGTGTGTGTGTGGGTGTGGGTGGGTGTGGGTGGGTGTGTGTGTGTGTGTGGGTGGGTGGGTAACCACAGAGACCAGAAGAGGTTATTTGATCCCCTAGATCTGAAGTTTCTAGTGGTTATGAATCGCCATGTAGGTGCTGGGAACTGAACTTGGATCCTCTAGAAGTCTAGCAAGAACTCTTAACCGCCAATCCATCTCTCCAGCCACGTTTACTGGGTACTTTTTGTCCTAGCAATAAAAGTACCTAATACACTTGTCCAAAGCCACTTGATGGCATGGGAAACTAGGCCATTGGACTGGGCAAGGCATGCTTTAGGGGAGAGACATCCCTCCCCCATAGGCAGCAAATTGTGTTTAACAAGCTGGGCACAGAGCGCACACAACTGAAGGGAGGGTGGGCAGAGGGAAGTGGGGTTAGGGATGTGAGCGACTGATCATGCTATCCACAAACACCACACACCACGCAGGATCTGCCCACAGCAAGTGTTGAGTCCCACAGCATGGTTGTGCAAGATCACAGTCTCTGGAGCTGTAATGATGTGCAGAGGAAGGAACAATGAACTATGGGAAATAAAGCCTAGCTAAGCCGGTGCGCGCCTCTTCCTGTCTGCCATCTCCTCTGATGGAAGAGGAAAGGCTAGGTGCAAGTGGCAGGGCCTCTGTCTATGTGAGAAGTTATGTTTTATCGAAGGCAGCTAGCCTGCCAGTGACCAATGTTTCATAAATCTCCCCTACCTTGTAAAACTTTTATGCAAAGGAATTAAAATTATATATATTGACACAGAGTCTTTGTGGTGGTTTGAATGAAAATGGATCCTGTAGGCTCATAGGGGGTGGCACTATTAGGAGGTGTGGCCTTGTTGGAGGAAGTGTGTCACTGGGTGTGGGCTTTGAGGTTTGAGAAACTCAAGCCAGGCCCAGTGTCTCTTTCTCTTCCGGCTGCCTGCAGATCCAAACAGAACTCTCAGCTACCTCTCTAGCACCACGTCTGCCTGTGTGCCACCATGCTTCCTGCCATAATAACAATGAACTAAGCCTCTGTACTGTAAGCCAGCCCCAGTTAAATGCTTTCCTTTATAAGAGTGGCTTTGGTCATGGTGTTTCATCACACCAATAGTAACCCTAACAAGTCTTCCTATAAAGCCTTGGCTGGTCTAGAACTCACTATGCAGACATAATAATCATACGCAGAGAGAAAGTACCTGCCCCAACAGGTCAATTTTTCTTTATTAATGTGTTCCTTGGTATGACACTGAGAATATTCTTTTCAAACACCCTGCAGGGAACCCTGGCAAGTTAGACATGTGCTAAAATGGGTATGCACTGCCAAGTAGGTTTCAAGGTGGGCACGGCAGGGGACCTGGTGGGGACACCCTGGTGGAGATTTGGAAGGTGGTACTCTGTGTCTGACACTTCTGCCACTACTATACACAC